>NC_083243.1:188556977-188684477 GCF_032191835.1 Heteronotia binoei | reverse complement strand
TAAATCTCCATAGGGAATAAGAGTTCCCAGCAGACATTTCCCTTCCCTGATGACCCTGAAGCGGGGGGGGGGGGAGGGCCTCCAAACCAGGGGATCCCCTGCCCCCACCTGGGGATTGGCAACCCTACTTGTAAATCATCGGAGTATTTGAAAGACAGTTGTGTTCGTTGTTACCGAAAAATCTCCTCGCAACTTCAGCGCTTCACAAGTTTGTTATGGTGTGAAGTGTTTACCCTGATGCAGCAAACAGCCTCCCCCCCAGCATAAAATGGATTCAGTGAGAGATTATACCGTAATAAACCTCAGCCTTTATGGGAAATGGTGTAGGTGTGCCAGCTGAGCAGGTATGCTAACTTCTGTTTTACTGCCTCGCTGTCTCAAAGGAAATGTTGACTTTTTCACTTTCCTCTTTTATTTTGAAAACAGAGGTAGTGGTTGAGCTGATGCTAATAATTGGAAATGTAGGTTGTACCATATTTGACGTGTCTCAAAGGTGTGTGTGTCAGCTTCCATTCTGCTGCTTCAGTCTTCAAGAGAGAGTGCGTTGTGTTCTCTTTTGTGTTTTCTTTTTCTTTTTTTGAACATTAGTAGGGGTTCAGCTGGTAATTGAGACTAGAGGTGTAGTATTGTGCCCTCAGTATGTATAACAGATATCATTCATGATGTTCAGTGGAGATATAGTGCATATGCACATTGAGAAATTTCCAGACCTAATGACCTTAAACCCCAAAAACTTGCTTTGTCAAGCCAGTTATGACTTGAGCAAGGATTTTTCAGCCTCATCATCTGCTGTTTGTTCCTCCGCACTGCTCACACGGTAATAGAAATTTAGATTACAAATTCAGGGCAATATCTCATTTTTTTCTTGAATTACTCTTGTCAAGAAATGTCAATTCATAGAGTATATAAATAACCACAAACAGGAACTGATTTTCATATTAGCCAATAGTCCCTGATGACACCATTGTTTCACACAGCTTTTTGTTTTATTTAAGAACATAAGAACATAAGAGAAGCCATGTCGGATCAGGCCAACGGCCCATCCAGTCCAACACTCTGTGTCACACAGTGGCAAAAAATTTTATATATACACACACACTGTGGCTAATAGCCACTGATGGACCTCTGCTCCATGTTTTTATCTAAACCGCTCTTGAAGGTGGCTATGCTTGTGGCCGCCACCACCTCCTGTGGCAGTGAATTCCACATGTTAATCACCCTTTGGGTGAAGAAGGACTTCCTTTTATCCGTTTTAACCTGTCTGCTCAGCAATTTCATCGAATGCCCACGAGTTCTTGTATTGTGAGAAAGGGAGAAAAGTACTTCTTTCTCTACTTTCTCCATCCCATGCATTATCTTGTAAACCTCTATCATGTCACCCCGCAGTCGATGTTTCTCCAAGCTAAAGAGTCCCAAGCGTTTCAACCTTTCTTCATAGGAAAAGTGTTCCAGCCCTTTAATCATTCTTGTTGCCCTTTTCTGGACTTTCTCCAATGCTATAATATCCTTTTTGAGGTGCGGCGACCAGAACTGCACACAGTACTCCAAATGAGACCGCACCATCGATTTATACAGGGGCATTATGATACTGGCTGATTTGTTTTCTTCCCTTCCTAATAATTCCCAGCATGGCGTTGGCCTTTTTTATTATTTATATTTGCATATTAGGCCACACCCAGTGACACCAAGCCAGCCAGAACTGCATTCCTGTGCGTTCCTGCTTAAAAAAAGTCCCTGAGTATAAATGTAGTATAGAATACTGACAGAACCAAATGGAAAGTGTTTGGAAACTGCATTTGGTACAGAATGCTGCAATGAGGATGTTGGGTGGAGTGGGTCGTAGAGACCCTATCAATTCAACCTTGGTCATCTTTGCTGTCTCTCAGTTTGTTTCCAGGCACAATTCAACACGTTGGCCTTTAAAACCCTATACCGGGGTCCCCAAAGCGGTGCTCATGAGCACTGTGATGCACACCGACCTCTTTCCTGGCACCTGTCATGCATTCTTCGAATGTGAATGGCACTTTTGCCCAGCAAGGTTTCTGACTGGCCATCAACGCTCTGATTGGCCACGCAGATATTTGTTTATTGTTCAAATTTATATTCTGCCTTCCCCGCTAGCAGGCTCAGGCCAGATCGCAACTTAAAAGCTGCTTCAGCAACAGCTGCCATCACAGCACAAGGGTCTTCACTGCATTAACGTGTGTGTGTGCAAGAAAGTATTTTTAAAGGCATTCTGTTAAACAGGAATATTTCAAATACATAAATAAGAGACCTTCCTTCTAACTTCCTTGACTGCTAGTAGGGATTGACTCCTTCATCCATGCTCTTTGTCCCTACTGATACTGGGGAGACAGTGGATTCCCTCCCCTCACCCCCCCCCCCCGCCGGAGGGTTTTGTTGGGGCATGCCTCAGCATCTGTCTAGCTAGAGAAGCCCACGTTCTCTGTCTCACTTCCTGTTTCGATGCCCAACATGTGCAATCGAAGGATGCCTGTGTTCCAAATATATGGAGTGTTTATAATGGTTATATTGATTTGGAAATCAAGGTAGATTTCTTAGGACTTCCAGATCATCACAGTATCTTAGAATTACCATTCTTCTTTTATTTGAGCAGGTTGATGTCATGGATAAGCACTGTTGCACTGATCACTCTGGTTGTGCTCTCTCCAATCAGTGTAACCATCCGAGACATATTCTTTTGTCAAGGTTAAGCTTTCACTTCGTGCCGTTCTTAATCTCAAATAATGTTTTTAAAAGACTGACTTTTTGAGTACTGAGGTAGAGAATGATGAAAGTACTTATTATAATTTGAAAGTTTTGGGGGTTTGTATATGGATATCTGAAGATGCTGATGAGTTTAGCTTCTAATTTCAGTTTCCGTATTAGGTTGCTACTTCTGAGCTTGCTGAAGACGTCCAGCTGTCCTCAGTGAGGGCTTTCTCAGTCCTGGCCTTGACTTGGTAGAACTCTCTGCCAGCTAACATCAGAGCCTTGCGGGAATCTTCTGCAGTTCCACAGGACCTGCAAGGCAGAGATGTTCTGCCGAGCTTTGATCAATGGACAGCAATGGTAGCCGAGCTGGCACCTCATATCATTTTTTGGACCCTCTGAGCTCCCTCCCTCCTCAAAGTGATGGAACAGAAGGAATTAATAAGGCACCATTGGAGAGTTATAAGATGTTTTAGCTGGAAGGTTTTTATTGTTTTAAACGTATGCACTTTGGGGGAGGGACGATGGCTCAGTGGTAGAGCATCTGCTTGGTGAGCAGTAGGCCCCAGGTTCAATCCCCGGCATCTCCAAAAAAGGGTCCAGGCAAATAGGTGTGAAAAACCTCAGCTTGAGACCCTGGAGAGCTGCTGCCAGTCTGAGAAGACAATACTGACTTTGATGGACCAAAGGTCTGATTCAGTAGAAGGCAGCTTCATATATTCATATGTTCACTTTGTATTCTGGTGTGCATCTCCCAGAGCCTGGCATGAGCCAGGATGGGGCAATTAAGTGTAATATATAAACAAATATTGGATGTGTGGTGGGGGGAGTACACAGTGCCATAATAGAAGATACATAAGATTTAAGCCAGTCAACAGCATGTGGTCACAGGCTGTATCTGTCTCCCCCATCTCCTTCCAGCTGTCCATGCCCCTCCTCCCAAAGCTTGGAAGACCCTGAGGAACAGAACAGGATGCAATACAGGAGGCTGAAACTTAGTGGGGAAATCAGGAGAAATTACCCTTTCTCTTTTTGCTAACTCAAATTCTTTTGCTGACAGAGCTGGAGTTCATGCAAGAGTATGTGATCTAGGCCGATTCCCTGGTCATCCTGTGTCACAGACCTCAGGAGCAAATTTGTCGTGGTGGTACAGAGGGAAAGGGAGGACATCTGTGAACTTGTTCTGCTCATGGTTTGTTCGCTCCAAATCCTTCTGCTATGAAATTGTCTGTCTTTTGAAGACATCCCTCCTGGGAATACCTAGTGTGAGTTGTTTGGGGGTCTTTTTATACAGATTACCTTTATTGAGCCACTTTGTCTAGTTAGTTCATTTGCTATAAAATCATCTGTGCGCTATTTGAATTGACGCCAAAAGTCTTGCTTTAATCTGGCCTTTTCCTCTCTTTCCCTATTAAAGTGCAGTTCTTTTGACCTGAAATGAAGCCTGAACAGGTAGATCTCAGAATATTGTCTCTGGCTGCTCAGGTTACCGAAAGCCCCGATCTGGATGTGCCTGTGTTGCTGCTGAAGATAAAAGGTAAATAGGGCTGCTTCTACACTAGATTGCTTTGGTGTGACCTAGGCAGAGTTATAGCCTTCTAAACTCACTGAAGTCAGAGTGGTGTTAACTCAGTTTAAGATTGCACTGTTATTCCTTTTCTTTGGATAGCTGGAAACAGAATTGATATTGTGATTCCATGTGGCACTTAATCTTTGTATCTGTTTCTGAACAATGGATTCAGACTGGCAAGTGGAAGAAGAGGAAGAGGAAGAGGAGGGATGCAGAGGTGGGAGAGGAAGTGGCAGTGGTGTTGGCATCCCAAAGAGGAAGCAGAGACCAATGGGAGATGTCTTGGAGAAGAAAGGATAGACTTTCTGTTCCTAGCCTCCTTCCTTCAGCCATTACTAGTGAGTGGTTAAGGAGATTTCTGGGCTCGGAGCAGAAGGCATACATGGTTTATTGGGGAGTGAAAGCTTAGGGGGGAGACGCAGACATAGCAAGTATCCCAAGGATAGCTGGAAAGTGGTAGAGTGCCCTTCCCCTTTCTAGGAATCCCCAGGACACTAAGAGTGTGCCTGCTAAGACTGGTGAGTGTCAGGAGCTTCAGGGTGCCTAGCGATGACTGAGTATTTCTTATCCCTTTCCTGGAAAGGGCAGATGTGCTTTCTAGACTGTTAGATCCAGATCTATGAGACAGCAGGAATGCAAGGGGTAAAAAACCCCAAACAATTTTTGTCATCATCATACAAACAGCTGGTTCAACGAGGACTGCAGAAAGGCCAAAAATCAAGTTAAGCAGAGCTATAAACTTTTTTTGACGAAACACAACCGTCATAAGACATTCAGGGCTACGAGCCAGAAGGGAGTATAAAGCTATGTTAAAGATGATAAAGTGCCAGTCTGTGACATCAGTTTGGGACAGGGAAACCCAATATATCTCTTTGCCATTTAATCACCCCAGTATTAAAACCAAGAAACAAAACTGCAACTCCCATATCATCAACTACCTGGGAAAAGCACGCTAAGAAACGTTATAGAAAACACAGTCTTGAACCAGAGTTGGATTTCGAAATCAATCTTGAGCAGACTCCACAATGGGAACCTGTTACCTACCGCAACATAGTTGAACTGATTAAAGTTTTAAAACTGAGGAAGTCTCCTGCCCTTGATGCCTTCCTCACTCAGCTTTTGAGGATAGCCTCTAATTGGTGGGTCGAGTGCTTGTATACAGTGGTAAATCAGAAAGGAATTAGGCCAGATATATGGGAAACATATATATATATATATGTTTCCTTGAATCTTCGTTCGCGAAGTCAAGCTGAGAGAGAGATATACACACACACGTACACACGTACACTGAGCCTGCCTTTGGCGGGGGAGGGCGGAATACAAGAATAAATTATTATTATTATATATAAATATATAAAGGGCAACAAAACTGATTCAAGCAATTATTGAGCAGTAATCAATAATTACTGGCAGTAATCAGCAAGCTATATGCATCTCTCTGATAGAAAAAAAATTGTTGTACTGGTTGGATAAAGAGAAAGTAATGGGCTTCAGGCTTCAGAAAGAGTCAGGTAGATGAGAAAGGTTGCAATTCTAGCCTTTCCACATTTTGGCCTGATGAGATCTGTTTTGGGAGGGCTATGGGGGAGGTGTGATGGTTTGTGTGACAGAAATGTATCAAGGCAGTTGATGTAGAGCTTTTCAGCTCTATATTTAACCAACTTGACCTTCAAGAGCTCCATTCTGTCAATAATCTATTGTTGTTCCTGGTCAGACAGATCAGCATCTTGGATGTTTTCTTCCACATCACGTTCTTCCATCGGGAATTCTGGGAGGGCATGCACTAATTTATTGTTAATGGAAACACTCCCTTTGTCAGGCTCCTTGTGGTTTTCACTTCTTACAGTAACCCTCAAGTTGTTAATTGGACCCTTATAGTTCTTACGTCGGTAATGGGGCTTGGGATCACTTTTCTCCTGGAATAGGGGTGCCGGAATTATGTTCCTGTAGACCCGAGTTTGAAAAATTCCTCTTGTCTTTAGAAAACTTTCGTTCCTTAGCAAGATTGGTGGAATTTCTGGGGTGTTAAAGGTCAATAGGACTCTCTGAGTTTGATTCACACTGTTTCACGCTGGCCTTATTGGTAAACTAATATGTGTTAGATGCCCCAGTTCTCTATGTGCAGCATTTATTGATTTAAGGACTTCTTTCAATTCTGTATTTCATGCATGACTATGGAACAAATTAAATGCTTTGTGCCTACCCAGAAAGCCGCTAAAATTAATTATGAATCTCTTTTCTGAAAATTCATTGTGTGTGAAACTATTTGGCATCTATATAAAATCTAATACCTGCGCAAAGATGCATGTATTAGGGCTGTGTTCTTGCATCTCATCTATTTAATCTGTATTTAAATGACTTTGTCTGAAGTTTACAAGGCATCTCCACCTGTGTTGGGGAAATCATTCAGTACTCACCTTGTTATACACTAACAAACTTGTCTTGCTTTCTAGAACTCAAACTGGCCTAAAGCACACTCTAAAGGCATTTGTCACTTATAGTAGCAAACTTTTGAAGATAAAAGAGGACAAATCCAGATCGTGATGTTTACAGAGTCAACCAAAACCATTAAATAAAAGATGGGAAATTAGTGTGTATAAATTACAAGTGGTTAATGAATTTTTATACCTGGGAATTGTGGTCCAGTCCAACTTATCTTGGTCCAAAAATACTCAGGGTGTTTTCGCACTTACCTTTTACTGGCGCGAGTACCCTCCTGACGCCGGCGAATCTGCATGGATTTCGCACCAGAAGCGCCGGCGCACCCAAAAGCGCCGGCAACTTCCGTCGCTAAGCCAGCGCAAACGGAAATCGCAAAGATGCAGGAAAACGTTTGCGCTGGCTTAGCGACGGAAGTTGCCGGCGCTTCTGGTGCGAAATCCATGCAGATTCGCCGGCGTCAGGAGGGTACTCGCGCCAGTAAAAGGTAAGTGCGAAAACACCCTCTGTATTTTAAGCAGGAAATTGATTTAGCTCTGCTGGCTCTAAGAAGTTTTTCTTCATTTACGGAGCACAGTATGTACCAGCACTTCTGAACGCATATAAGGCACATGTGTGGTCATGCATACTATATGGTTCTCAGAACTGGTTCTTAGGCCCAGTAGAACTACTTGATAAACTTTAGTCAACCGTTTTTTGCAAAATACTTGCCTTACCGCCATGTATAGCCTTCTCAGTTGTATGATGAACTGGACCTTCCAAATATTTCAACATTGATCTGGAAAGCTATAATTAGCTTTAAATACAGACTGTTGAATTCTGAAGACCTCCCAGTTTTCACCGTATAAGCAGCCTGTGAGTGATGCTGGTCAAAACAGAACATAACTGAGTATATGAAAATTAACCAGTTGGGCTTACAGGCAAACTAACCGGAAAAAGATGGGTATTACTTTTAGAGAAACTGCTTAAAAGGATTGGGGCTCTCTCCATAAAGGCACTAGACTGTTCTTCATTTGGGAATTAAGTGTCCAACTCAATCTGATCCACCTCACTATCTCAATATGCTGGTAGTCCCAAAACTGAGGTGGGCATATATGATCAGAGATTGCAGTGCACTGCAACAGCCCAGATGAAGGGCCGTTTCCTTAAAATACCTTTAGATCATTGTTTTTGTGACTGCTCTATGGCAGTGGTTGATTAATTGTTCCATACCTTTTTCTACTGCCCAAAGTATACAACAGCTAGAGAGAGATTTGTTAGCCATTTCAAGACTGAGATTACTTCTGAGTAGCCTTTGTAAAAGCTGTATTGTAGATAGGGCAGTTTTTTATTTTACTGTGGTTTTTAATTCTTAAGTTTTGGGTTTCTAGTGAGTGGCCCATGGGCTGTTAAACTTGAACGAATTTGAACTCACAGATGTGCTTGGGTACCCTAGAGAATGTCTGAAAACTGGCGAAACAGCTACCTCTCCAACCATTCCTCGGGCTGAGAAAGCACGCCTGCTGGGACTTCCCAAATGGCGTGCTCTAAAAACTCCAAGGAAGCCTGGAGAGAAGGATGCAAGTTTTAGCTGCCAGATGATGACAACAAAGTTGGGACTTCTGCAGCTAACCTTTGGCACCAAAAAAACATCCAGAACATTTGTGCTATGCAATGCTGTATTCCCCAGCAAAATTCAGTAGAATTTGTCCTACACACAGTATCCTACTGTTACTTTAATCAGGAGTCACATTCAGCAAGGTTATATTCTTATAATTTTATTTCTTTTACATGTTAATTAGTCACTTCCATCCTGTTCTCTCCGAGCCTTTGGCACTCATGCGTTTCATCTGGTTAACCATCAATTCTTCTTCCTGGGGTGGGCAGATGCTTAAAGCGGTTTTTCATTTTGCAACAGCTCATGTATTTTAAACTTTTACATCGCAATCATGTGTTCAAAATATTATAATCTGTATTTTCTTAAAATGTCTAATCACTCCTGCGAGAAAAGCAGTATTTATCTCAGTTACTCAGGATTAATCATTGATTCGTAATTGCTGTCTGTAAGTGAAGTACCTATTTAAGCTGGAAGTAGGAGCAGAGGAGCAAAATTTTAAGACAGCAGTAGCACTGAGAAAAACTAGCTGTGGTTGATCTGCTTGTTTTTAAGCACTACAACTCAGACCTAAAAAAGAAACAACAATTTAGAAAACAGTATGGTGCAAGTAGTTGCCAATCAATAACAACTGGATTCTCTTGTAAAACAGATTGTATGATTTCCTTAAGGTTCCTGATTGTCTGGAGGAAAAAATGCCTTTCTCCTTCATCGTCACAGTTGAATGGGATGTTATTTGCCAAGTGATATTGTTTATCTCTGTCATGAAGAGCTTCAGCTTCCCATTGCCACACATTAAGCTCTGCTATAAAGGGCATTTTTCTATAGGTTTGGTAGTCCTAGATTCTGGGCTGAATGGCTCTTGGGAAAGCAGCATGGGTTTGGGACTGTTTAACTTGCTGGACCAAAGAATAAATAAAAACAAACAACTGCATGTTGAACTATATTGGAAATCAAACTGGAAGAAATGGGAAGCTATTGATAGTGCTAGGTTTCAGCTGGAATGAGACTCCTGTGCCTTTAATAGCTCTATGATAAGTGTTGTTCCTGTCTGTTAAGATCTTTGATACAATCTGAAGGTTAGCCAAGTAACCATGGCAGCATTATGATTGGACAAGCACAGGAATTACCACAGTCCTTCTGGTGATGGACTTTTGGGGGGGGGGGGATTTTTGTATTTTTATGTCTCTGTGTTTGCACCTGGAAGTCATGATGACCTCTGGTGACTGACCCCTACTGGGGACATGGATGATGTTCAGAGACATGGCTGAATAAATCCTGCCCCTGCCTCCAGCTTTGGTACTCCAAGGAGGTTTCCTATCTGAGTACTTGCTAAAGTCAACCCTGCTCAACTTCCAATATCACTTGGCCAAGCTTTTAGAAAAAAAAATATGCCCAATTAGAAAATAAGGATAATTTTTGTTGTGGTGGCATTCGTTTGGCACTGGACTTGGGTCTGGACTAGTAACTCCCTTCAGTTAAAAGACAAATAGAAATGTATTTACAACAGAGAAACATACATAAAAACATACAAGTAAGGGAAAGGAGTGTACTAAGTAGAGCAAAGAACACACATAAAACAACAAACCTCAGCTCACCTACTGCTGCTCCTAATAAGAACATAAGAGAAGCCCTGTTGGATCAGGCCAATGGCCCATCCAGTCCAACACTCTGTGTCACATAAGAACATAAGAGAAGCCATGTTGGATCAGGCCAATGGCCCATCCAGTCCAACACTCTGTGTCACATAAGAACATAAGAGAAGCCCTGTTGGATCAGGCCAATGGCCCATCCAGTCCAACACTCCGTGTCACATAAGAACATAAGAGAAGCCCTGTTTGATCAGGCCAATGGCCCATCCAGTCCAACACTCTGTGTCACATAAGAACATAAGAGAAGCCATGTTGGATCAGGCCAATGGCCCATCCAGTCCAACACTCTGTGTCACATAAGAACATAAGAGAAGCCCTGTTGGATCAGGCCAATGGCCCATCCAGTCCAACACTCCGTGTCACATAAGAACATAAGAGAAGCCCTGTTTGATCAGGCCAATGGCCCATCCAGTCCAACACTCTGTGTCACATAAGAACATAAGAGAAGCCATGTTGGATCAGGCCAATGGCCCATCCAGTCCAACACTCTGTGTCACATAAGAACATAAGAGAAGCCATGTTGGATCAGGCCAATGGCCCATCCAGTCCAACACTCTGTGTCATGCAGTGGCCAAAATTTATATATATATATATATATATATATATACACACACACACACACACACGGTATATATATACACGGTATATACACACACACACTGTGGCTAATAGCCACTGATGGACCTCTGCTCCATATTTTTATCTAACCCCCTCTTGACTTGTAGCTCTATGGTCACAGCAGGAAACCAGATAAGCATCATCTTCAGCAGCAAATTAGAGCATCAAAGTGGAAGTCTTAGAAAGTAGCCATCTTCTGCATCTCTTTGCACCTTCAGCCCTCAAGCCATCTTCTGAGTTCTTTTTCATGGGGGGTAGTTGAGCCTTGCATATGAGCTTCTTTCCTAACAGCCCCATCAGCCTACCAATTAAACACTACATTAGTGAAACTGCAAGAAAGCTCCTTAGATCACTAGCTGTCAAGTAACTACTCGAGCTGTCACTCAGTCTAGATGGCTAGCTGTCAAACAATGAACAGGACAGTTCCTAGCTTTTATCTGTTGCGTTACAAATAACCCCTTACAACCGCTAATAACTAATCATCTCGGATACTTTAAGTAATGATCCTAAAGGTACTTAAACATGGAGTATTAACTTTTACAGAAAATAGGTATGAGATTTAAAAGCAGACAATTAAATACAAATCTCTGTCATAGAGGGCCAGTTTCTCGACACAGGGCTGGTGATGGTCAGTTTAGCTATTCTACATGTGCAAAGCAAGGATGTCTCGCACTTTGATTCCCACCCACCTTTTCTTGTTACAGGCACTTTTCGTCTTTGTCCAGAGGTTTTCCTGAGCTACTTTACCTTCAACTTCCTTGCCGTTTCACTGTTATCTAGCATTCCAATGTGAAATCCCATTAACTGCTTTGTGCATTGTATTTAAACTCTCCAATGAACTCTCTAAGCATTTGGGTATGAATTATTCCACTTAGCTGTTCTAAATCTGTCCATTACCTAGCAGATTGTTGCTGCTAGATAAAAGTTAAGATATAGAAATGATCGTCATAGTAAGATGAACAGAGAAGGGAGTAGCTAGGGTTGCATATTCTCATTTATTGTGATCACTTGTTCATATTATAAGTTAAGAATGAAAAGTCGTTGGATGCAACATTGTAACTTGGAAAAGTCTCATTTGTTGGGTAACACATGCATCAAGTATTTATGTACTTTGTTTCCTAGAAATTTTAACTAGTGCACCTCCTGGAAGTAAAGAATCACAGAAAATTAAAGAAGACTTATATTATTATGACCTGATTCAATACTGCGTATTGGTCCTTAAGCAAGACTACACTAGAGTGCTTGGAGGCTGGGTTACTGCTGCCCAAATAGCAGAGATACTAAGGTAAAGTCTGCCACAGTTGCAATTCTTTAGTTCTGCTTTTACTGTCTAACGTAATTGATCGCTGTATATTAACTTAAGGTTGTAGTGTGCTGTGTGCAGATGCAGGAGGAAAAAAATGTTTCCTTGTGGTATTTTCTCAGCCTGTGTTGCGTGGACCTTGAGGTGAAAGAGGAACCTGAAGAGTTTTGCAATAAGCTACTTCCTTCTGCTGTGGATAACCTCCTCTTCTTGGAGAGGCGACTGCAAGTACGCTGTAGTCGAGCAGTCAAGGTATTGTCTTGGATAGTTTAATGATTCGTGGTGGGAGCTGTGTTATATCCCTGTAAGAATTAATGTGTTTCTGATGCTTTATGTGTTTTTACGTTTAGCTGTTGATGTAATACAGACAGGATGGTAATTTTTGTCGAAATCCTGTCATAATGATCCTACACCTAGCATACTGCAGGCCAAGGGCATACCGTCCATATGATCAGGGCTAGAGATGGGCATGAATTGGGAAAATTGTGGTTTGTGTTGGTTCATGGCTCATTTGATTGCACGAACCAAACTACAAACTCACACAAACCGCCATTTTCCCAAACCAGTTTGTGGTTTGTTTGGTTCAGTAGGTGATAGAACAGTCCCCTCATGAATTTGAGATGCCAGACTCACTGGGAGACTTCAGCAGGCTCTCCTCCACCCACCCTCCAAGTTTGGCAAAGGTTGGGTTTGGAATATCTGAGTTACAGCCCCCCGAAACAAGTGCCCCCAAGAAATCTCAGCTTCAGCTCTCACAACAACTAACTCCTTCTCTCTTCACGCTGCAAAGTGAAAGCAGCTGAGTCAGGATGTCTGCTCCCATAGAGCAGAATAGGAGCTCTGTGATTGGCTTCCGGAGCTGCCAAACAAGCTGGGTGTTTCTAGGGATCTCCACAAGTCCACGCCCAGTGTTGCCTAGTAATTGATTGAATTGGCCCCAGGCTTTTTGGAGAATGAACTGCAAAAATGAACCACCGAATCCTTCATGGAAAAAAGGCAGTTCATTTTTGGGTTTGGAAATGATGCCACCAAACTAGTTTGAAGTGAACTGCAAACTGGCTTGGTTTGTGTTCAAACCATGGTTCGTTTTTCGTTTTGTGTCCATCCCTAATCAGGACTCAAAGCAGTTCTGTCACAATAGCGCACTTTGTCCCTTTATGTCACTGCTTTGTAATACAATTGAAGACTGAGACTTGATTTACAAATACTTGTTTGTTTGTTTTATTATTTATATATATGGGGTGTGTTTATTTATTTATTTATTTGCTAAACTTTAGGATCTCAGTTCTCAGGATTTTTAGAACAGAAATAAAAGCCCCCAGAACTGTGCCAGCTGTTAGACTTTCTACCAGCCTTAAGTCTGCAGTCCTTAACACTGTCATGGCTTTATTTGGGGCTTTCTGGAAAGATTTATGGGCTTGGTGTAGTGGTGAAGTGTGCGGACTCTTATCTGGGAGAACCGGGTTTGATTCCCCACTCCTCCACTTGCACCTGCTGGCATGGCCTTGGGTCAGCCAGAGCTCTGGCAGAGGTTGTCCTTGAAAGGGCAGCTGCTGTGAGAGCCCTCTCCAGCCCCACCCACCTCACAGGGTGTCTGTTGTGGGGGAGGAAGGGAAAGGAGATTGTGAGCCGCTCTGAGACTCTTCGGAGTGGAGGGCGGGATATAAATCCAATATCTTCATCTACCTCACAGGGTGTCTATTGTGAGGGGGGAAGGTAAAGGAGATTGTGAGCCGCTCTGAGACTCTTTGGAGTGGAGGGCAGGATATAAATCCAATATCTTCATCTACCTCACAGGGTGTCTGTTGTGGGGGAGGAAGGGAAAGGAGATTGTGAGCCGCTCTGAGCCTCTTTGGAGTGGAGGGCAGGATAGAAATCCAATATCTTCATCTACCTCACAGGGTGTCTGTTGTGAGGGGGGAAGGTAAAGGAGATTGTGAGCCGCTCTGAGACTCTTCGGAGTGGAGGGCGGGATATAAATCCAATATCTTCATCTACCTCACAGGGTGCCTGTTGTGAGGGGGGAGGAAGGGAAAGGAGATTGTGAGCCGCTCTGAGCCTCTTTGGAGTGGAGGGCAGGATAGAAATCCAATATCTTCATCTACCTCACAGGGTGTCTGTTGTGGGGGAGGAAGGGAAAGGAGATTGTGAGCCGCTCTGAGACTCTTCGGAGTGGAGGGCGGGATATAAATCCAATATCTTCATCTACCTCACAGGGTGTCTGTTGTGTGGGGGAGGAAGGGAAAGGAGATTGTGAGCCGCTCTGAGACTCTTCGGAGTGGAGGGCGGGATATAAATCCAATATCTTCATCTACCTCACAGGGTGTCTGTTGTGGGGGAGGAAGGGAAAGGAGATTGTGAGCCGCTCTGAGACTCTTCGGAGTGGAGGGCGGGATAGAAATCCAATATCATCAATATCATCATTAATTCAGCAGCTTGAAAGTATGGGTGGCTCATGGAGCCTACTGGCCTTCTAGCATCTAGGAAGAAAAATTGAACTGGGGCTTGAAATGTGTATTGGTGTACCAGTGTTAGTTGGGTCTCATTCTCAACAAAATCCAGAATCTCTGACTGATGAGAAATCTGGGACAGAACAGTATAACAGGAAGAAAGTGTTCTGGGAAATGTTTCGATGTGTGAATGTCAGTTCTGTGCAGAAGTCCACCTAACCTATGATGTCACTTATAGCTGATATTGCTTCATACTGTATGTCTTGGTATGTGGGGTCTCATCACCTTGTGTCTTTAAACCCCCTCGTGACATGCTGTGATGAGCTGCAGAGTTAGTTGGCATCCTGCCCCCCAGCCTGAGAAGACAATACTGACTTTGATGGACCAAAGGTCTGATTCAGTATAAGGCAGCTTCATATGTTCATATATATATATTGTGGTTGTGGATGCTGGGGTGGGCAGTTGAATGATTTGTGAATTTCCCATTGACTTCAATAGGAAGGTGTTAGTTAACATACAGCAGCTATTTCGCATAAGTAATGTTATACCGTTTAATGAATGGTGCTGAGTCGTAATGAGAGCCGGTTTGGTGCAGTGGTGAAGTGTGCGGACTCTTATCTGAGAGAACCGGGTTTGATTCCCCACTCCTCCACTTGCACCTGCTGGAATGGCCTTGGGTCAGCCATAGCTCTGGCAGAGGTTGTCCTTGAAGGGGCAGCTGCTGTGAGAGCCCTCTCAGCCCCACTCACCTCACAGGGTGTCTCTTGTGGGGAAGCAAGATAAAGGAGATTGTGAGCTGCTCTGAGACTTTGAAATTTGGAGTGGAGGGCGGGATATAAATCCAGTATCATCATCATCTTCATCTTCTTCTTCAGCGTAAGATTCTGAGTGACGTCCACATTGCCCCAGCTGTGCCCCCCATTCTGCCCGATTTTATTTGTGCTCTTTCTTGCAAGACTTTTGAACTACTTTGCCCAGGATAAGTATCTCAAGGTAGAATTGCTCCAAAAAGCATATTCTTCGATAACTAATTGTAGTTTTTGCTTTTTGATGGAAGGATGAAGACAGAAGGGAATTTTTACACTGCTTCAGAATGGTAACTGATGCCATCTGTTGGCTGTGCGGGGGATATGTTCAGCTAATGGACAATGGTAAGAGGAAGCACTAAAATGTCAACATATCCGCCATAGAATATATAATGGTTTGTGATCAAATACTGCCCTGTCGTTGAGATGCTTATCGTTGCTGCTATTTGAATTATGTTTCTTACTTTCGCTGTAGTGCTTCAGAATGGACACTTTCTGCAGCTGCTAATGACAGATGATGTTGAGATTTCAACAAGAACGATGTCTGTGTTGCAGAATATTTTAAGGATCAACAGGTAAGCGGCAGTTAAATTGTTTCTTACTTTAAACATTTTCTTAGCTTAAAACCTGAAAGGCAACTATTCTCCCCGCCCCCCCCCACACAAAGTAGCAAGCAAGTTAACTCATTTCTGCTGTGACTTTATGTGTGTGAGCAAGGGTGAGTTCTGAGGCTGAAGAAGATTAAAGGCGCAGGAAAATCACAGGTGCTTTCCTAATCATTCTGAATTTGGGGAAGTGGTAAATGATATCACTGTCCTGCCCTCCAAAAAAGCCGAACTTGCGTTAACAGCAAATGCACCGAGGGTAAATGTTAAGGGTCTTTCTGATTATTTTTGTGTGAATTTATTTATAGTTAATCACCAGGTCCTTTTGTCTTCCCTTGGGGATATGCCTTTTTGTGTGTGGATTTTATGTTTCTCCAGCACTCTAGGCATAGTACTTATATTTTTGGCATTGCAGATTGTCTGTGAGTGGAATGATGTAATGCTGTTTTTAAAAACTTGATTTTGTGCTCATTTTAAATATCTGGAGGTAGAAAGAGAGGTTCTAGATTTAAGTGTAATGCCTTGTGGCTTGTTACATGAAAAAGTAGCTTTCTTTAAGAGCTGTGCACCTAAAAGCTATAACATTTTATACCATTGGAGAGCCCTTTGTTAGTTGGTGTCCTGAAAACCAGTACAATTACTGGGATATCAAGTGAGCTCAAACATCTGCATATGCATCCCTGTATTTTCCAGATGCCTTGTCGATATTACTTAGAGAAATCTTTATTTTTAGTGCCATCTTGATAATGCTAAAGTGAACCATTAAAGTAAGATTTCAGATAAACTGGTGCTTTGAGGAAAAAATACGTGTTGTCTGATGTGCCATCGAATCCCTAATCTTACCTGCCTTTTCCTGATCTCTCCTGCCTAGGAGTATGTTAAAACAGCATGCATCTTTTTTCTTTCATCAGCGACGTGTTACTTCATGTGGCTGCGAAGACCCTACACTGCATCTTAGATGAGCTGGTTTACAAGCTTTCGTCTACCGTCAATCCTGTCATAGGAGGCACAGCAATAAAACTGTTGCTGTCGGTTGCAGAATCTGATCCCCAACATGTGACTACATTGACTACTCGCTACAAAGGTTTATCATATGTTTCACCTTTCCTTGACAAGTGGGGCTCCTTGTCTGCATTGCATTCATGTTTTTTTGTGGGGAATTGCAAAGATTGTTACCCAACCTTGTAGGTTGTGTCAGATAAGTAACAATGCTTCTTAGAAGGTAACATCTCGCTGTTGCTTACCTGTTAAGGGCTAGAAACTCTTCTCAGCAAGCAGTGGGCTGGCAAAGGATTTGACAGGGACCTTGATCAACTTTTGGATCTGCTGTGCTCAGAAAACTACAGGGCTGACGAAACACAGGTATATACAAATATTGCTGAGAGTATTGTATGTGGGGGGAAGGAATAGCTTAGGCTAGGTATGTTCAGTACATTATTGTATCTTTTACAGTTTCCTATCATCATTTTCCGATATTACAATTCCAATGGCTCAGTTGAACAACAAAAATAATTATTCCAAGGAATAATTCAAATGAACAGGGTAAAGGGAAGTCTTAAAAGCTGAATTAACATTGTCAGTCTGCCCAAGGAAAAAGAAAAAAAGTATAATCGTGTGGTTTGTTGATTTCAGAGATTACATCGAGCAGTTTGCATAATCCAGGCTGCATGGAGAGGATTTCAAACCCGAAAAAGATTAAAGCAGCTTCCAAAAGCTGTAACTACCTTGCAAAAGAATTTCAGGTAAAAAACAACAGCACTCTTCTGCTTTATTAAAAATTTACATGAAAACTTTGTTGTAAAAGGTGCATTAGGAAGTGTTGAGGCTGAGTTACAGTGACATTGTGAAGCAAGAATTCTCATATAGGTTTCTTATTTACAAGAACTGTAAACAGTGGTGTGTGTTCATAGAGCCGCTCAATAGGCTGGAGAAGACCCTCCATAGGATTCTCTAATGTAATAGTCTTTTGAGGCTTTGGAAAAGTGGCGAATGGTGGAGTAGTCACGAAGCCTGAATTAGTTTGTGCTTTTTCCCCCAGTAATAAATGAAAAGCTATAGAGTGTCTCCCTCAAAGGCCTTTAGTAATATCTTTCAGACCTACAGTGTCTCTTGGATGACATTGTTAGTCTTAAGCACACAACATCCTTCTCTCTTGCTCTCCCTCCTTCCATCTGTCTCTCTCTCTGTATCTGGTCTGCTGTCATGTGATGCTATCCCCCCACCCCCCAAAAAAAATCTCTGGCTGTTTTCCTTCCAGAGGAGGAGGGGGGGAGCCCACAGCCAATTGAGGGAAGGCTTTCTCTGGCTGTTCCCTTCCTCCTCCTTCCCTCAGTCAATTGAGGGAAGGCTTTCTCTGGCTGTTCCCCTCCTCCTCCTTCCCTCAGCCAATTGAGGGAAGGCTTTCTCTGGCTGTTCCCCTCCTCCTCCTTCGACTCAGTCCTTGTCTGCCCTGGGGCTGGAGGGTAGGGGTTGCTCTCCAATGAGACCGAGCAACAGGCAGCTCAGCCAGTGGGAGAATAGGTGAACCATGATGAGTCTGTCCGGAGAATTATATTATAGGGGAGATCACCAATTTACATATTTGTCTTTTGCCAAATTGTACTGGCCAGAATTTTTTTTTCCTTACAAAGGAAAATTTTATTGTGAGACTAAACAATAGCATTCTCATACTTTCTTGTACCAAATCAGGATTTGGGTTACAAAATGATGGAATGGTTTACTGGCACAGTGTTTTAGCATCTCTGCCTATAATAAAAACTTTTGAAAAGACAAGGATGTCTCAGCAGACACTTGTTTGAAAAATCCAGTAGAGGGCAAACTTCTCATATGTGGTTTTCCAACCAGTATGACCGTCTTCATTCTTCAAACATTATAAGTTCTGGTGCCTCTTATGCTCTATTGTTCACTTCTCACATTTACATCCCATGTCTCCCACAAATAGGGCAGTCTTCATGGCTGACATGAGCTCAGTTTTTCATCCAAGAACTCTGAGGTTGATTAGGTTAAAACAGAACAAACAGCCCACCAATTGGCCAAAGCTGCAACCTGAATCCCAGTCTCCCAAGACCAGCACACTGCTGTAGTCTTTTACCTCTAGTTGTGCATAACAATGCATACGCAGCCTGAGACAGCTGAGGTCTGCGTTCTTATCTGCATTGTAATATACATTCAAATATGCCCTCCCATCTGTGCAGAGTACAGTGAATGGGGAGCTTTTCATGAGTTCATTCTTTTCCACAAAGCAGTAGGAAGACCCAGCAATAGTGTCTTTACATTCTCGCTAATAGTCATGGTTTGGGCTTCTACTGAGCAATCGTTATGGATTAGCTACGATTCAGTAGAAGTCAGGCCAGTATCGTGGAGTAACAGACTCATGGATTTCTGCTATGTTGTTGAATTAAGCCATTCAAGCTGGAAGAGACCAAACTGGAAACAGCTTGAAAAGTGGTCGAGAAACTTGAAGCTTCTACTAATTATTAAAACTTTGCTGTAGAGCAAAAAGAAGACAGGAGTTGGAGCATTTAAGGAAGCAGAAAGAAGAGGAGAGCCTCCTCCAGCAGTTGCAGCTTCAGAGACAGAGAGCTATGCGGCTGTTCCATGAACGTCAGCTTACGCTACTGGAAATTGTCCATGCAGGTATGAGTGGACATTCAGAATCAGCATGAAGGAGCATTTCTATACAGATATAAGAAAAGGAAGAGGAAGAAGATATTGGATTTATATCCCGCCCTCCACTCCGAAGAGTCTCAGGGCAGCTCACAATCTCCTTTACCTTCCTCCCCCACAACAGACACCCTGTGAGGTGGGTGGGGCTGGAGAGGGCTCTCCCAGCAGCTGCCCTTTCAAGGACAACCTCTGCCAGAGCTACGGCTGACCCAAGGCCATTCCAGCAGGTGCAAGTGGAGGAGTGGGGAATCAACCCCGGTTCTCCCAGATAAGAGTCCACACACTTAACCACTACACCAAACTGACTCTCAACACACATTTTGTGTTGTCTTTTGCTCACCTAAAACATCTGTATCCTTACAAATAGCCCTGTGGTTTACTAAATGACTTTTCCCTTAAATAGCTATCCCCCAAAGAGAGATAATGTTGGTGTTGGATCAAAAGGAAATCTGTCTTTTGTTTCAGGACAGCTATTTCATGCCGCATATCTTACCTGGGCACTAATGAAACCCAAGGACGTTCTGCTTATATGATTTCAGCCTTCCTCAAACTAGATCTGTCGAATTTATTTCTCAGGTCAAGTTGATAAGCATATGCGTGAAATAGAAGACAAATCAGCTGTAACTATTCAAAGACACTGGAGAGCATTCAGGGCCCGGAGAATTTTTCTCCAGCAAAAACAGTCTCTTAGGCAGCACAAGATGGCGGTCGTTATTCAGAAAGCAGTAAGTACTCAACCAGGGAGTGGCACATGACGTGATGTGTTATATTGCTGTAACTACTTGTGTAAATTCTTTTAAAATGCACATAGAATTTTGTGAACAGCAGGTCAGGAGGAACTGGAAGTGATACAATGGTATGTCACATGCATAACCTTTCTCTTCTCGGAAGAGCTTTAGTAGCGTTGGAGCTAGACCTGGTAAAACAAAAGGTTACCCACTTGGCTGCATTACAGGCAATAGCAAACTGTGATAGAATTAATCCAAGAAGTCCTGTGCTGTCCACCTTTTAAAAAGCTCCAGCAAGGTAGTATTTGGGACATTTTGTTTGCTATAGGACTTTTCTGTAGCCTGTTCAGCCTGAAGACCACAGGGAAAATTAAAAAGGATGCAGAGAAGGACAGAATGTAAAACCCATGCTTTACGTTCAGTATTTGGCAACAAACGTGTCACACTTCTGTGATGATTTCCTTGTAAGAACAAAGGTGTTTTCTTGTTGCAAAGCACTGATCTGAAAGTCAGAGGTACCATTATTTCAGAGAAAGTTCATAGAGAAAATTGCCATAAGAATGCTATTATTTAAACAAGGATTCAGAGGATCCAGTTGTTGACTCTTGAATAAGCTTCTGTAACATTTTCCTTCTATAAAGATTTTTAAAAATTTGCCCCCCAAAAGCCTTTTAAGAAATTATCCCATTGTTACAAGCCAGCTTCTATAAACTGACAGGGAAACAGACTTACGTAATACTTTTTCCCCCCCACAGGTGCTTAAATTCTTGGAAAAGCGAAGGAAGAGAAAGGCCTATTCTCTTTGGAAACCACCTAAGGCCCTCTCAGACGAGCAAAGGCTATCATTGCAGGAAAAAGCAAAAGACTACCTCAAACTGCATCCGGTACATCATTATATTTCCTGTCCAGGGCATTCTTAGTCCTTGTTGATTTGTGTGTCATTGAAGCCTGTATGTTTCAAAAGATTCTGAGAGATAACTTTCAGTTTGCATGGTGTATCTCCCTGACCTGTTAGGCTTTGTATTTGTCCCAGGTGAAATCAGCAGCACTTTCCTACAGCTTCATGTTGCGGAGGAAAGATTGGGTAGTCTGCCTTTTAGGAGACTTATCCTTGTTTATTGGTTCTTCTTGAACGTCAGAGTAATGAGTTTTATGAATATTTTCACCAACAGAGTGAAATCTGGGCTGAGGATATGTTCCCTCCTTTATTACAGGAGTTTAAGCCTGTATATGCCAGAGGTGAAGACCTTTTGGTGCAAGGTGTCAAGAGTCACTCCATTTTTGTTCCTCTTGCCACATGTATCCAAATGGCTAACAGTTATACAATGCTAACGCTTGTGCTTGCTGTGCTGGCTGATTGCTTTGAAGCATCCCCGCTGCTTATCTAGAGGGAGGGTGGCATGTCTGGGAACTCACACGTTATTATGCAACCCAGGTCAAGGGAGCCAGTGAAGACGTGGCCGAGGGGGTAGATAACAGGCACCTGGGGTGATGATAAAGTAGGAGGGAACCCGTGCAAAATCCCTGCTGCAGCTTGGCTTGAATTGTAATGTTCAAGGCAAGGGGTTATAAGAGCGGGGAACTGGCGGGAGAGCCAGTTCCGACAACGCCTGTACCTGCCTATGATGCTGGAATAAAGATCTTGAATTTTACTTGTCTGTTCCTTGCCTCTGGGTCTGACATTTTGTCGGAACTTTACCCATCCATGAGTGGTCTGAACCCAGACTAACGACAGCTGGTGAACAGGACCAAGCTACAGGGACAACTATAACCACTACGACCAACAAGGAGGAACGAAAGCCTGAAAGGCCGAGGGTGACTCCTGCCACAGTGATGGTTTGGAGGAAAGAGTGGGGTTCCATGGATTTCCAGGAAAGTATTATCAGAGATCTGAGAGAAGACCCCCCCACCACCACCGCACCCGACTCTCGGGGCTACAGAGGTCCTACCATCCGTGGGGGTTCCAGGGTGATGAGTGGAGGGGACTACCCCCATGCAAGCGGCACGGGGAATGGTGCTAATGAGTGGGTGCCAGAAGCCCTCACCAGTCAGAGCAGCCAACTCCATGAGAAGATGCAGACCATGCACACCTTCTTGATCCAGGAGATGCGCAACCTCGCCCGTCAGCTACAGACGGTGGTGGAGTGGGTTGCGGCCATGCCTTCCCGACAATTTCCGTGGGAGGGCGACCAACCAAGGGCCCCTGCAGATGGAGAGCCGCCAGCGGCAGGAGAGCTGCCCGCAGGGGCGAACCAGCCCCCCAGCCCCAACCCAGGAACCTGCCCCGGTACCAGGTGGGCCTCAGTTCAGCAAGGCAAAGTTTGTTGGGGACCCTGCAGACCTCGCCTACTTCATAGTGTTGGTAGGGGGCCACCTCAGTGTGTGGGCGCTCAACTTTCCGTCGGAGCAGTTGCGGGTGGTATACATCGGGAGCTGCCTCTGCGGGGCAGCTGTCCCGCAAGCAACTCCAGAGCTTCCTGGGGTTTGCCAATTTTTACAGGGGGTTCATCAATAACTTTGCCGAGGTCGCCCTACTCCTCACCCTATGCCCAGTGTTCGAAAGTCGGTCCCTGGCCCTGAATTTGGCCACGGACCTCCTGAGGGCTCTAAGCCGCCACTTCAAGGACCCCCTGCAAGAGACCAACACCATATCGGCCCTGCAAGACCTGAAACAGGGTGCAGGGTCGGTGCATGACTACCTCAGCGAATTCAGGGTGCTGAATTCAAAGATCCAGATGAAGGGGCCAGGATCGAACAATTCAAAAGGGTCCTGAGCTCCAACATTTATGGTGAGGCCCTAAAGGTGGAAGAGCCAAGGGACCTGGTCGGTTGGATCCAATTAGCCTGTGAGACAGAGGGTCACAAAAAGATGATCGCCCTCCACAAGAAACAACAAAGTGGGCCCCCCAAAGAGGGCTGGGAGAAACCTTCAAGATCAAGCCTCCCCAAAAGGGCCTCAGAGTCACTCTCCCGAGAGGAGCGAAACCATAGAGCCAAGGCCAAGTTGTGCTTCAAGTGTGAGGGGGGAGAACCACATCACCAGCGAGTATCCAAGCAGGCCGAGAGAACCGCGAACCTCCACGCCGATCAAGCTAGAAGCGAAAAAGAAAGCCGGGGGGTCGTGGACCTCTATCACCAAAGCCAAGTCCGCGGTCTTACAGTTTCGAGAACCGATACTGGAAGAGTCCGAGGGGGAGGACGGAGAGACCCAGCTGACGGGAAACGACAACAACCTGCTGTGAGAAGCGCGCAACAGCAGGTCCAAGCCACTAAGGCCATGCCGCTAAGGGTGAGATTATCCGGGACTTTGTATTATGTGCCCATAACCTTAGTGAACCCAATCACAAAATGGTTTTCCTGCATCAGGGCCCTACTGGACTCGGGGTGCTCGAAAGACATGCTATCGCCCAGTTTAGTAGAGGTGTTAGGACTGAGAACTGTGCCCCTTAAGGAATCCTATATATTTGAACAGATGGACAGGAGTCCGATGAAGGGGGAACAGTGTAGCATGGGGACGGAAGTGTGCGCCCTAGAGGTGGGAGAACACTGGGAGCCCCGCACTTTCATCCTAGCCCTGGCTGCCAAGTTCCAAGCCATCCTCAGCCTAGACTGATTGGCCGATCATGACCCGCTCGTCCAATGGAGTGGGAGCGCAATATACTTCCTAGGCTCGGTGTGTGAAAGTTACCGCTGGGACAAAAGGTGGGGCCCGCATGCCCTCCCAACTGGAAAAGTTATGCGTTACCAAAGTTGAGGCACCCACCCTACCTCCCAAATACCAAGATCTACATAAGATGTTCGATGCCCAAGAGGCGGATGAGCTACCCCCTCACCGAGATACGGACTGTGCCATTAAGCTGGTAGAGGGAGCCAGTGCCCAAAGGCAAACTGTACTCAATGAGCTGAGGGGAGCAGGAGGAACTACAAAAGTTTCTGGAGCTGAACCTGCGCAGGGGTTTCATACGACCTGCCAAGTCCCCCCATGCTGCCCCTGTACTCTTCAGAAAGAAAAAGAACGGCAGTTTACGACTATGTACTGACTTTCACGGGTTGAATGCGATTTCTATGAGTAACACCTACCCTCTCCTGCTCATTCGGGACCTCTTGGGTGTGGTGTCTCAAGGGAAAATCTTTATCAAGCTCAATCTCCAGGATGCGTACTTCCGAGTGTGCATCAAGGAGGGGGACGAGTGGAAAACCGCATTTAATACCCCGCTCGGACAATATGAATACTTGGTCATGCCGTTTGGCCTCAAGGGGGCTCTGGGGGTGTTTATGAACTTAATCAATGAAGTGTTGCATAAATACCTCTATAAGGGCGTGGTTTGCTATCTAGATGATGTTTTAATTTACTCTCAGGACCTACCCTTGCACGTCTAGTTGGTGAGGGAAGTACTCCAGATCTTATATGAGCACAAACAGTTTGCCAAACTGTCCAAGTGCGAATTCCATAAAACGGAACTCATTTTCCTGGGGTATCGCATATCCACGGGGGGTCTGGGGATGGACCCGAACATGGTACAAGCAGTACCGTGGGAGCCTCCCCGCACCCGCAAGCAACTCCAGAGCTTCCTGGGGTTCGCCAGTTTTTACAGGGGGTTCATCAGTAACTTTGCCGAGGTCACCCTACTCCTCACCGAACTGTTAAAAACAAAAGGGAAGGGACTGCAAGCCTTAAAAGGTAGTTCCGGCCTCCAGTGGACAGGGGAGTCTCAAAAAGCATTTGATGAACTGAAGGCGCACCCTGATGAAAACAAAAGATTCATGGTCCAATGTGACGCAAGTGATGTCGCTCACGTAGCCGTATTGCTCCAGGAAGGGCCGGATGGCCAGCTGCACCCCTGTGCGTATTTGTCCCAGAAATTTAGCCCTGCTGAACATGGGGGAATACTGGGTGGTGGTAGACACATTTTCCAAGCAAGGTCACTTCATACCCTGCAAACAACTACCCACGGCCAAGCAGTTAGCCCAAATGTTTATCCAGCATATCTTTCGGCTATATGATAGATAGATGAATTTATTGTCATTGTTCTCAACAAAAAGAGAGCAACGAAATGAGGTGCTCTTCCACAAACATACCAACACATCAAACACACATATTCATAAACCATTTAAATACATCTAAAACCGTTAAACCATTTAAACCATTAAAACCATTTAAATACATCTAAAACGGATAAACATTCATAAAACCATTAAAACCATTTAAACCATTAAATATGCCTTCCCCAGCGAGGTGATTTCCGACCGCGGACCACAGTTTGTCGCCAGATTTTGGTCACATCTGTGTGAATTGACTGGAATAGAGCAAAGGATCAGCTCCGCCTACCACCCTCAAACAGAACACACCAATGCGGTGCTGGAGCAATTTTTATGCTGTTACACATCCTTTCAGCAGGACAGTTGGGTGACTCTGTTGCCTTTTGTGGAACATGCTTACAATAATAGTGTACATAGTGCCACCAAAATAAGCCCGTTCCAAGCAGTACATGGCTACGAAGGCAAAGCTTTCCCTGAACTCGCACCCCCCCCCCTCGTCAGCTCCAATAGACTTTGCAGAATGGTGGAAAGAAGTAGCAAGGGGATGGACAGTTATCAGGCAACAGCTCCAGAGGGCGCAAGAGGCCTATAAAGCCCAATATGACAAGAAACACTCTGAGCTGTGAGACTTGGCAGTGGGGGATAAGGTATACATTTCAACTAAGCACTTACCCAACGCCCAAAATGGCAAAAAGTTGGGACTGAAGTACTTGGGGCCTTTCCCGATTAAACGGATTATAAATAAAGTAACTGTAGAACTAGAACTGCCAAAGAATCTTAAACATGCACCCTTATTTCCACACCAGTTGTCTGAAGAAGGACCCTGGGTGTCATGGCACCCCCAGACGGAACCGCCGCCCCCGCCCCTGGTTTGTGGTCAGATTCATTAAGAAGTGCAAGAAAACCTTGACGCCAAGTTCAAACGTGGTGAACTCTTTTACCTTATCAAACGGACTCATTTCCCACTGCATCAAGCAGAATGGGTCAAAGCCACAGATATGAACTGCAAGGCTTTGATCAAGGACTTTTACAACAAACATCCCGACAAGCCCCGGGGGGTCTTGGGGGGGGCAGAATGTCAACAAGCACTCCATCTTTGTTCCTCTTGCCACATGTATCCAAATGGTTAACAGTTATACAATGCTAACGCTTGTGCTTCCTATGCTGGCTGATTGCTTTGAAGCATCCCCGCTGCTTACCTAGAGGGAGGGTGGCACGTCTGGGAACTCGCACGTTACTATGCAACCAAGGTCAAGGGAGCCGGTGGAGACGTCTCCGAGGGGGTAGATAACAGGCACCTGGGGTGATGATAGAGTAGGAGGGAACCCGCACAAAATCCCCGCTGCAGCTTGGCGCGCTTGGCTTGAGCTGTAACGGTCAAGGCAAGGGGTTATAAGAGCGGGGAACTGGCGGGAAAGCCAGTTCCGACAATGCCTGTATCTGCTTATGATCCTGGAATAAAGATCTTGAACTTTACTTGTCTGTTCCTTGCCTCTGGGTCTGACACAAGGAAAGGAAAGCACCAAAGGGCTTTTACCCCTTGTTTCCCAGCCTGTGGCACTAATTGAGCCAGACCAGTGTATTCAGAACCAACCCAGGCTGTTGGAGTTGTGTTGTATTTTTTTTTTAATTTAAATTGTATTTTTGTGTTCCTTTGCAAACTTATTTGAGTCCCTGGTGGAGAGAAAAATGGTTAAGTAAATATACTGTATAATGTATTGTTGTAATCATGGTACTTTCCATGTCTGTGAGCCGTCCTGAGCCTGCCTTGGCGGGGAGGGCGGGATATAAATAAAATTATTATTATTATTATTATTATTATTATTATTATTATTAGTATAATGGAGAAAGTTTAAATTCACTGCTATAGGTGAGCAGACCTTGCTCCTTCGCACTAATGTGGGAGTAATCCTGATTGAGGAGCAACACATGTGCCACCACAGTGGAGACAAGTGAGAATCTATGGATTCCGATCCTAATTGTAACCAATTTTTAGTCCTATTCAACATAATGAATTATTGAAACCTTGTTGGTTTCTCTCAGCGGATCAGTTTTTGGTCTAGTTTAACGAAGCTTGGGTCCAGGGGCGCCTTTAAGACCAACAAAGTTTAATTCAAGGAATGAGCTTTTGTGTGCACTCATGCTTCTTCAGATACATTGAAACAGGGTGGTTGTTTTTAGAAAAAGCCCAGCAGGAATCATTTGTGAATTAGGCCACACCCCCTGACATCAGGCCAGCTGGAACTGTGTTCCTGTACATTCCTGCTCAAAAAAAGCCCTGCATTGAAATGGAACTTACCAGTCCATACATATAGCTAGAAGGTGAACAGCAAATTACCGTACAACATAATTAAGATGTTTTAACAGATGCAGGACTGAACAGGAATAACAAGGTTCATTTATAAGGTCACCCATTTGTTTGGATTTAATTTCGGGGGAAACCATGGTGAAGCAAATAAATCTGTCATAATTGGAGATTGACGTGGAGATTTGGAGGAGATAAATGTCGGGACTAATGCACCAGCAGTCCTCCAATCAGTGAAGTTTCTGTGGAGTTTGTGACAGAACCGGCCCGATTTGGCCTTCAGACCCAGTCCCATCAACTCCCTTCTGGGTTGCCAACTCCTGGAGGGAGCTAATCTTCCTGCTACTTGGGCGCGTTGCCACCACATGTGACCTTCATAATTGTGGAATGCTGAGAGTAATTAACCTCTCTTCCAAGGTAAACTATAAAAGCAAAAAGAGAGAAAAAGAAAAACTGTTCTTAACACTTTATTGCTGAATGCTTTTGTACTATTTTTTGTCCTATTAACTGTTTTTAGAGTGTTGTCGTGGATATGCATACATCCTTTAGGATACTAATGCAAAATATTTCAAGAAAAGCTTTAAAAACTGTTCCAGGCATTTGGTGTTTTTGTGTATGTTGCTGGATGCAGTGATGTTGCAAGCACTGTGTGAGGTGTCTGGGAGAGCATTCAGCAATAAAGCGTTAAGAACAGTTTTTCTTTCTCTTTTTGCTTTTATAGTTTACCTTGGAAGAGAGCTTAATTATTCTCAGCATTCCACGATTGAAGGATACATTTACACACCAGCCTTCGGTTTTGATGGCTGTATTTGCTTTACCATGTTTCCTCCCGAAATTAAATCCAAACAAATGGTGACCTTATAAACTTACCTTGTTATTCCTGTTCATTGTTACCGTAGTGCGGGTTGTGATGCTGGAGACTACTCTAAGCTTTTTTTGGAAGCTGCTTTTAAGCTTCCAAAATTAGTTTGAGAACCAAGGCAGGAGATGACTGACAGGTGTATTGCAAACAGTGATGGCTTAACAATATTGCCTCCAGATCTCGAAAAGTTACACCCTCTACACATCCTTTATAAGGGTTCTACACTCCTTACACATGACTGTTGTGTAATATTGCGTAAACACCTGCTGTTGATATAAGCTCAGAGTAAACTATGACCATACGGACCCTGCCGTATTTGGCCTGTGATATATTTATTATTATTTATTATTTATTACTTTACATTTATATCCCGCCCTCTCCGCAAGCGGACTCAGGGCGGCTTACAATATCATAAAAACAATCAATTCCAAAAAACATATAAAAACATAGTTCACTTATCAATTTAAAACTATTTGCGCTGTCTCAATCCAGTCTGGCGGTATTGGGTTTTGACTATGATCGCCAGCTTCTGTAGGATGTCCGGTGGCAGCCCATTTTCAGTCAACCAGAAAAGCTTGTCTAATAAGATATTAGGGTTGCTGGGGCTTTTTTTGTTTTTGTTTTTCACTGCTAATCTAATAAAACAAATTTGCTCCTTCCTGAATTATAATTAGGAAACGAAATTTATTCAGTGATGGATTGAGAGCTTCAAGGGGGAAACACAGGAAGAAATGGTTATTAGATTTGTGGGTACCCAAAGAATGCAAATGTTGCGTGGTAGACATGCCACAAAGGTTTGAAGCCAATAACTATTGACAATGACAGGCGCCATATATTTCTCCAGGCTTCAGAGATGTCGGAAGAAACGAGCAAGGAGCTTCATCAGCAAGCCCAGGCAAAGCTGGCCCAGTACTTAATGAAAAGAAGCGTGGATCGCAAGGCTCAGCAGCACAGGGAGGCTTTGCTAGCCCAGGTCCGCACTTACGTCGATCAGCTGATGAGTAGGTATCCCTCTCTTCCTTTAGCTCTGCTCAGATTGTCATGTCATCTTAGTTTTACTGTGGCAGATTTGGTGGAGATAAGTGTCAGGACTAATACACCAGCAGATGGAGAGCCAGTTTGGTGTAGTGGTTAAGTGTGCGGACTCTTATCTGGGAGAACCGGGTTTGATTCCCCACTCCTCCACTTGCACCTGCTGGAATGGCCTTGGGTCAGCCATAGCTCTGGCAGAGGTTGTCCTTGAAAGGGCAGCTGCTGGGAGAGCCCTCTCAGCCCCACCCACCTCACAGGGGAGGAAGGTAAAGGAGATTGTGAGCCGCTCTGAGTCTCTTCGGAGTGGAGGGTGGGATATAAATCCAGTATCTTCATCTATCTCACAAGGTGTCTGTTGTGGGGGAGGAAGGTAAAGGAGATTGTAGGCCGCTCTGAGACTGTGTCCTTGAAAGGGCAGCTGCTGGGAGAGGCCTCTCAGCCCCACCCACCTCACAGGGTGTCTGTTGTGGGGAAGAAGGTAAAGGAGATTGTGAGCTGCTCTGAGACTCTTCAGAGTGGAGGGCGGGATATAAATCCAATATCTTCAACTACCTCACAGGGTGTCTGTTGTGGGGGAGGAAGGGAAAGGAGATTGTGAGCCGCTCTGAGACTCTTCGGAGTGGAGGGCAGGATATAAATCCAATATCTTCATCTACCTCACAGGGTGTCTGTTGTGGGGGAGGAAGGGAAAGGAGATTGTGAGCTGCTCTGAGACTCTTCGGAGTGGAGGGCGGGATATAAATCCAATATCTTCATCTACCTCACAGGGTGTCTGTTGTGGGGGAGGAAGGGAAAGGAGATTGTGAGCCGCTCTGAGACTCTTCGGAGTGGAGGGCGGGATATAAATCCAATATCTTCTTCTTCTTCCTCTAATCACTGAAGTTTCTGTGGAGTTTGTGACAGAACCGGCCCGATTTGGCCTTCAGACCCAGTCCCATCAACTCCCTTCTGGGCTGCCAACTCCTGGAGGGAGCTAATCTTCCTTCTACTTGGGCACGCTGCCACCACCTGCTCAGTTTAGGGGTTCCTGACTGAGAGGAACAGGACTCACAATCCCCCTTTCCAGTTCTGAGGCCTGGCCTCAAGGTCCTCTGCCAACCCAGCACCTGGTGATCACAGAGACCAATGTCCTTCTTTGGGAGACCCCTGGAGGATTGGCCCCCTTGCCAACTGCATGCCTTCCCCCTTCCCTGGACTCTCCTCTTACAGTAGCATGGTCTAAGGCGGTTGGGGAAACTATGTGGCGCAGAGGGACCCCACTTGAAACAAAGATAACATTTATTTACAACATGCAACTATTTACAGGCATTTTAAGAAAGTAAACAGAAGCAACAAATCATAGTAGGAAGAAAAAACACTCCTTCTCTCCCTATTATACTACCTACAGGGCTGGCACCTTACTTGGTTTGTTGCAAGCCTGACCGTACCTTCTCAACTCACTGATCTTCAAGACTGAACTCAGACTGAAGGCTTCCAGCCCAAAATCTCCAATATAAAACCCAGTTCCCGCCCAGGAACTGGTTCACCCTGCTGCAGCCTTCTGGGAAACCAGCCTGAAAGACTTCCCGTCTCTCTAGGAAGCATCCTCGGAATTGCTGGTTCCAGACAGGAGGGGAGGGGAAAGGAGGAAGAGACTAGGCTCAAAACCTTCTTTGAGTCTGACAGCCTCTTCCTGCCAACTCACATATAACCCTAGCCTAAAATGATGTTTCTCCACAGAGTTCATGACTGATAGTATGGATTACAAGCTTTGTGCCCTGTTGATACTGCAGCAATTTTACTTGTACTCCTCTTCAGGTTTTATTTTTCTGTTTGGAATGACTGTCCATTCCTGTGAAGGCAGTGCCTCTTTCACTTTGGCTAATCTGGGATCTCCCCAGGCCTCAGAACTGGAACAAGGAGTAGGAGTTACATCACCCAGGCTTGCCTCTTTCCTCCTGAGTGCTACCTTCTTAGGGCACCACATCTCCACTCCTCCGCCTGCTTTGGAACCTCCTTTTGTGTTTCCCATCCTTTCTGGCCTTGCCCTCACAACCTGGGCCTTTATCTTGTCTGGGGGTTGGCATGCCTCCCTTTTGACTACTTGTTCTCCATCTCACCCATCCTTCTCCCCTCTCCCTGGGGCCCATTCTAGGATGTCCATTTTTCTGGGCTATGCCCTATCAATCCTCTCATCCTTGCCTGACTTGCTCTGTCCTTGACCCTATTCTGGACTGTCATTGGCTGCAGCTGGAACCAGAAAGAGGCCAGCTGTCCTCTGTAGGGCCCATTGTGCTGGTTCCTATGCTAGCATTGACTGATAACATCACCAGTCCATACTCCAGGGCCCGCAGCCTAGCTTGATTGTGCCAGGAAACACAGACCCAGGAAAGCTGAGCAGTGGGGGGGCAGCATGCGTGCTCAGAGCTGGCCCTCCCTTTTCTGCAGCGCATCTGCCACACTAGCCCTTGCCGCCACCTGGGAAGGTGGTGAGGAAGGGGATGAGTGGGGGAGGCATGGCAGTGGGTGCACCGTGGCAAGGAAGGGCTGGCTCCATGTGCCTGTGCTGCCCCACCGCCCCCACGCAGCCTTCTTGGGTCCAGGAAGGCTGAGCGGGGGCAGCGGGGTGGCGCATGCACTCGAAACCAGCCCTCCCTTGCTGCCTAGAGCGCCAGCCCTGCTTGCACTGTACTTCCTCTGGATTTGTCACTTCAAAAGCCTCCAAATTGTAGTTACAGTGACTTATTTTTAAGTTTTATTTAAAAAAAAACCCTTTTGTGTTTGTGTCCTTTGTAAAGTTTTTATCTCTGCCACCTGGCAGTACATTTTATGACATGCATGGCCTGGCCCAACAAGGTCTCATTTATGTCAGATCTGGCCCTCATAACAAATGAGTCCGACGCCCCTGCTCTAAGGTGTGAAGCGTTGTGAGTCAAAGTTTTCCTTCATAAGCCGAAAATAGTGTTAGCTTTAAAATTGTGAGTGGGCCTACAGTTTTTTTATATTTTAGCTTACAAACATACAAAACATACAAACACAAAATATAAGCTGCTGTTATTTGTATTACAAACTTATATGTTTATATGGAACTTATATTTGTATTGGTACCTTGGTACCTGTCACATCAACCATCACCAGTGGTCTGACCTAGCCTCAGATCGCAAAGCATGGAGGCACACCATCCACCAGGCTGTCTCTTCCTTTGAGAACGCACGCATAGCTGGTCTTGAGGACAAAAGGAGATTGAGGAAGAATCGCACTGCTACAGCACCAACCCTAAATCAGACTTTTCCCTGCAGCCACTGTGGCCGGACCTGCCTGTCCCGCATTGGTCTTGTCAGCCACCAGCGAGCCTGCAGCAGACGTGGACTACTGCACCCTTCTTTAATCTTTGTTTGCGAAGTCAAGCCGAGAGATATTTGCATTACTTAATTTTTTTAAACTATATTTTAGGAAAGATTTAAACATAACTGTAAACTGATCGAGATGGGCAGGCGAAGAAGTCTGCAGCAGTAGAAAAGAGTAAAAGTCCAGTAGCAGCTTGAAGACTAACAAAATTTGCGGTAGGGTGTGACCTTTTGTCGGTCAGCCCAGAGCAGTCTAAATGAAAGTTTTGTATTTGACTGAGAGATGGATTTTAAGCTACCATTTTAACTCAAGGCACTTAAGAAATTATTCCATTCAAGAGCCACCACTCAAATTCAGTTTCTCTCGCGCCACCCTGTCTGTTCTCACGATGCCTTGCCCGCTCTTGTGCCGTGGTGCTGCCTTGCCTGCTTTCACCGCCTTGCCCACTCTCATGCCGTGGCACCGCCTTGCCCACTCTCCCACCGCCTTGCCCACACTCAGACGGACTGTCCTGGACTTCCTACAACAGGTCCTGAGGAGAGGCAGTACTGATCAGTAAGCCACCTGTCAGCAGATTGTCTCCCTTGAAGATCAGTGGTCTTCTGGTGGGGCTGGTGGTGGAACGGAGAGAGCAGAATCAACCAATGGCACAGCAGAGACAGTGCGAGCCAGCCGTTTTCGGTTTTCTTTTTTTCCTTTTTTTAAAAAAAAGTGGAATACAAAAGGGAAAAAAGGAGAAATATAAATTCGTCAATACTTTAAATGTGAGAGTAGATAGTGAAGTACAGTAAAACATCATTATTACAATATTTTAAGGTAGATTCTAAACAAGAGTTTTCTTAGTTGTGATATTCTGTTAACAATAAAAAGATTTAATAGACAGAATCTTTAGCGGACAAAAAAATTGTTCTAAATTTAAACTGTCCTTAAAGCCTAGGTATTATCTTAATTGTTTAACGATTGCTAAGTCTTATTCTTACAAGATATTTCAATGCTAGTGGAATACTGAATAATAAAAAGTGTTAAAACTGTAATCAATATCTTTATCGCCTTTGATATAATATACAAATAGGTTCAAGAATCAAGACATTTTACTATTCCCTTAATATGAGTAGTAAGCTTGCCATTTCTGCTGAAATTCTTTAGTAGTCTTCTATTTATATAATTCCTTTAGCCACTGTTGCATATTCAGCTAGTTTTCCTTTCTAGCTCTCCATTGTAGGACAGTCTTCTGCCTTCCACTTCGTTGCAAATGTTACTCTGGCAGCTGTCAACATATACTTTAGTAAGCCATATTACTTTCTTTCTGTATCATCTGGCAAGATTTCCAATAGCAAATTCTCTGGTTTCATTGGAAATTTGGTCTTCAGAATATTTTGGATCTCTTCACGTATCTGTTTACACCCCATATGATTGCGCGCCAGCCAGGCACGCCCCCCCGCCCCCTCTGATGTTTAGAAATGTCGGAGAAGGGTGGGGAAAGCTCCTGGCCAATGTTTCCTGGCTCCACCCCCAAATTTTAGTGAGCCACGAAGGAGACTTATAAAAATAACCGGGCCACAGGGGAAAAAGTTTGGGAAACCCTGCTCAAAGGCATCCCCATGTCGAACACATTGCAGATATTCTAACCTGGATGAGATCAGGGCAAAGATAATTCTGGTCAGCTATATCTGTACGATAGAGGCTGAAACTGGCGCACCATCCAAACTTGGCTAAAGGCACTGTGGGCTGCAGTTGAGACTTGAGCCTCAGTATCTGAGTGTGCATGCAATAATAACCACTGATTTCTGAATCTGCCTCTTTGGGGCAATGCAGAACTTGCCATAATGGCCTGCCTCTTCAGTTCTTCAATTATTTAAATTATCAGTCCATAACAATTTAGTTTGTTAGACAGAGCTGCATTTTATTGGTCTTCATGCAGCCTATCGCTGCCTTCACATGCTGGTTCAGGCGTAGTGTGTTGGCTAGAGTACACTGCCATTTCATTAACAACTAGGGATGGCTATTAAAGCCAAAATCATAGGACTGTATTGCCTGTTCCATAGAGAAGGTCACTATGTTTTGGTTTTTCTTTTTCCTTTTTCCTTTGTCCCAGGTGCTCCAAGTCTAGCAGAATCTACAATGGAAGATGTGAATATCTATACGAGTAGATCAGTTCCTGTGGTAGCCAGAGCAAAACAGTGCCACTACACTATGTTGAAATACACACAGTGGCCCTGGTGGAAAAAGCTTGGAGAAGAATTCTTATACGACGGAGGAGTCTCTGAAGATCTTCTGTGTGCTGAAGTAGGAACTCTGTTCATTGGCGGAACTAAATAATAAGATAATTAGGAGAAGGCAAGCTAGCCGAGTGCTGGGTCATCAGGCACAAAGATGGGGGTGAACCAGATTTGTCCAGCAACCCAAAAATATGATTTCATTTTCCATGCAGTTCAGGAAGAACGCTCAGCCATCTGAATTGTGAATTCCCTGTACATGAACTAAATTCTGAAACAAGGCAAGTCTGAATTCTGCACTCCGAAATGAGTTAGGGGAACAAGCATATTCAAAATTTGTTCAGTATAGTTGCAACAGAAGGGTTTACAGAATGTGTTACTTTATCAGCAGGGCTTGAATGGTGAATATGAAGAAGGGAGAGGGAGGGTAGTTCTATGTGTTTGTACTGGTAGTTGTATGTTTGCACTGGGGGCACACTCTTAAGGGATGTGAGACAAAGCAGAATAGTGGGATAAAAAGATTCAGTCCCCCAATTAAAAATATCCCAGATCCATTCTGGATTTGATTTTAAGCATTTAAGGTGTATTTATATTGTTGACAATTTTTATGTAATGTTGTTGTCTTTTTGTGAACAAAAAGTGCCTATTTGGGTACAAAAGGCAGTAATAGAAATAAAGACATTTATTTAGAAAATGTATATACTGTCTCTCCAGAGACCCGCTCAAGATGACTCCCAACAAGACCAAACGAGTTGTTTTATGTAGCTTAGGTTAGGCAAAAGACCATACAACTGCTAGAACAGCTGACAATCCTTAGAGAAAAGCCTGCATGAGGTACCTGAAAGATAGTAAGGTATGTGCTATGAGGGCATTCTAAAGGTGAGATCTCTCTCTCTCTCTCGGCTTGACTTCGCGAATGAAGATTTAAGAAGGGTGCAGTAGTCCACGTCTGTTGCAGGCTCGCTGGTGGCTGACAAGACCAATGCAGGACAGGCAGGTCCAGCCACAGTGGCTGCAGGGAAAAGTCTGATTTGGGGTTGGTGCTGTATCAGTGCGATTCTTCCTCAATCTCCTTTTGTCCTCAAGACCAGCTATGCGTGCGTTCTCAAAGGAAGAGACAGCCTGGTGGATGGTGTGCCTCCATGCTTTGCGATCTGAGGCTAGGTCAGACCACTGGTGATGGTTGATGCGACAGGTGCCAAAGGTGAGATACCACCACTGAAACCCTCGCTAGTTACCACCTGTCTCACTTCTGCATGGGGGAGCACAGAGCAAGGCTTGAGAAGAGGATCTTGGATGGAAGTCTCAGTCCTAATTTGCCCAGCAAGCCAATTCCGATCAGTGACTTAACTTCACACAGATACATTAGTTGATCAAAATAACTGGAAATTATTCCCTAGCTGCAATGTGCAACGCAGCAAATCAAGTAGGACCCAAGCAATAAACCCTTTCATCAAGAAAGGATACAATTATAAACAAAATATGGGCGGTAGAAGAATGAAGGGCTTTTTGGACAAAGCAAAAATCATATATGTGGACGGTAAAAAAATAATATACGCGAGTAGTTAAAATACTATACAAGAGCAGTTACTAGCGATTATATGAAGATATTGAAGAAGAAGATATTGGATTTATATCCCGCCCTCCACTCCGAAGAGTCTCAGAGCGGCTCACGATCTCCTTTCCCTCCCTCCCCCACAACAGACACCCTGTGAGGTAGATGAAGATATTGGATTTATATCCCTCCCTCCACTCCAAAGAGTCTCAGAGCGGCTCACAATCTCCTTTCCCTTCCTCCCCCACAACAGACACCCTGTGAGGTGGGTGGGGCTGGAGAGGCCTCTCACAGCAGCTGCCCTTTCAAGGACAACCTCTGCCAGAGCTCTGGCTGACCCAAGGCCATTCCAGCAGGTGCAAGTGGAGGAGTGGGGAATCAAACCCGGTTCTCCCAGATAAGAGTCTGCCCACTTAACCACTACACCAAACTGGCTCTCCACACCAAACTGGCTCTCTATGTGCGGGCACACATTCGACCAGCACTACGCCAATTGCACTGGTACTGATAGAATACTGGATCTGCTTCAAGGTGTTGCTACTGACCTTCAAAGCCCTGTGTGGCTTGGATGCAGCATACCTCAGGGACTGCCTCTCCCCATATATGCTCAAGAACTGCTGGTTGCCCCCAGCCCACAGGATATCCGCTTAGCCTTTTCTGCCCTGGCTGTAGCCTGGTGGAACGCGCTCCCAGTGGAGATCTTACTGCCATTCTGCAGGGCTTGTCAAATGGAGCTGTTTCACCAGGCCTTTGGCTGAGGCAGTGGGCACCCACTACAGCCATCTGGCCTCCCCTGATGCAACTGAAGCTACCATCACTTAAGGACCAAATTTTTGCTTAAATTTGATTATCTTTAAAAGCCCAGTGGTGCCAGATGGAAACCAGGTTCACCTACATTTTAATTGTGTTGGTTTAATGCGATTTTAATTGTCTGATGTTTTAACCTGACTAATTTAGGGAGGGACGGTGGCTCAGTGGCAGAGCATCTGCTTGGGAAGCAGAAGGTCCCAGGTTCAATCCCTGGCATCTCCAACTGAAAAGGGTCCAGGCAAATAGGTGTGAAAAACCTTAGCTTGAGACCCTGGAGAGCCACTGAGTAGACAGTACTGATTATGATGGACCAAAGGTCTGATTCAGTATAAGGCAGCTTCATATGTTCATGGGGAGGGATGGTGGCTCAGTGGTAGAGCATCTGCTTGGGAAGCAGAAGGTCCCAGGTTCAATCCCCGGCATCTCCAACTGAAAAGGGTCCAGGCAAATAGGTGTGAAAAACCTCAGCTTGAGACCCTGGAGAGCCACTGAGTAGACAGTACTGATTTTGATGGACCAAAGGTCTGATTCAGTATAAGGCAGCTTCATATGTTCATGGGGAGGGATGGTGGCTCAGTGGTAGAGCATCTGCTTGGGAAGCAGAAGGTCCCAGGTTCAATCCCCGGCATCTCCAACTGAAAGGGTCCAGGCAAATAGGTGTGAAAAACCTTAGCTTGAGACCCTGGAGAGCCACTGAGTAGACAGTACTGATTTTGATGGACCAAAGGTCTGATTCAGTATAAGGCAGCTTCATATGTTCATGGGGAGGGATGGTGGCTCAGTGGTAGAGCATCTGCTTGGGAAGCAGAAGGTCCCAGGTTCAATCCCCGGCATCTCCAACTGAAAAGGGTCCAGGCAAATAGGTGTGAAAAACCTCAGCTTGAGACCCTGGAGAGCCACTGAGTAGACAGTACTGATTTTGATGGACCAAAGGTCTGATTCAGTATAAGGCAGCTTCATATGTTCATGGGGAGGGATGGTGGCTCAGTGGTAGAGCATCTGCTTGGCAAGCAGAAGGTCCCAGGTTCAATCCCCGGCATCTCCAACTGAAAGGGTCCAGGCAAATAGGTGTGAAAAACCTCAGCTTGAGACCCTGGAGAGCAGGGGAGGGACGGTGGCTCAGTGGCAGAACATCTGCCTGGTAAGCAGAAGGTCCCAGGTTCAATCCCCAGCATCTCCAACTGAAAAGGGTCCAGGCAAGTAGGTGTGAAAAACCTCAACTTGAGACCCTGGAGAGCAGGGGAGGGACAGTGGCTCAGTGGCAGAGCATCTGCTTGGTAAGCAGAAGGTCCCAGGTTCAATCCCCGGCATCTCCTACAAAAAAGGGTCCAGGCAAATAGGTGTGAAAAACCTCAGCTTGAGACCCTGGAGAGCAGGGGAGGGACGGTGGCTCAGTGGCAGAGCATCTGCCTGGTAAGCAGAAGGTCCCAGGTTCAATCCCCAGGATCTCCAACTGAAAAGGGTCCAGGCAAGTAGGCGTGAAAAACCTCAGCTTGAGACCCTGGAGAGCTGCTGCCAGTCTGAGTAGACAATACTGACTCTGATGGACCGAGGGTCTGATTCAGTATAAGGCAGCTTCATATATATAATCCACCCTGAGCCCATTCTAGGGAGGGAAGAATATAAATTCAAATAATAAAATAAAAATAAAATAACAATAAAGTATGCAATAGCTTAACCTCCATCATTTCTAGCCCTCAAATAGTAAAAAAGGTAAAGGTAGTCCCCTGTGCAAGCACCAGTCGTTGTCGACTCTGGGGTAACGTTGCTTTCACAACGTTTTCGTGGCAGACTTTTTACGGGGTGGTTTGCCATTGCCTTCCCCAGTCATCTACACTTTTTCCCCAGCAAGCTGGGTACTCATTTTGCCAACCTCGGAAGGATGGAAGGCTGAGACAACCTGGAGCCGGCTACCTGAACCAGCTTCCGCTGGGATCGAACCCAGGTTGTGAGCAGAGGGCTTCGACTGCAGTACTGCAGCTTTACCACTTTGTGCCACGGGGCTCTCTTCAAATATTACAGTCTGAATTTTAACCTGTTTTGTAAAGCAGTTTGCATATTTCAGTCTTTCTCTGCAATTTACAGTTGAACTCATTAAAATATAACAAAATCAGAAAGAAGCAAAACAATAGAATAATATCAAAACTTAGCAAAGATATAGAGCAGTAGGAGAGGCTAGATAGTAAAGGCAAAAACAAGCAACACATTTCCTGTAAACAGCATGGAGGAGGGAGTTGGGGCTACTTTTAGAGTGGAGCTTTAAAGCTCTGGAAAGTAAAGTCTCATTTGAATCTGTCTAGCCTCTTACACATTTTTTTCATGGATCAGAGTCAACCTTTCTGTAAAAGAAGTGCCAGCTTTTTCCTGCTCATCCAGTTATTCTTATTTATTTAATTTTATTGATTTATTTTATTCGATTTTTAGCTCGCCCTTCCCGTAGAACAGGCTCAGGGTGGGTTACATCATAAAAACAGTCAGCGGTAAAAGCAGCAAAAGACCAATTTAAAAAATATAAAATCTAAGATTACAAAGATGGCAGAATTCTGCCTCACAGATGTGATCTTGTAGCACTGGGATGGAATGAGGGGGGGAGACCGGTAACAAGTGACGCCCACTGCCTCAGCCGAAAGCCTGGCGGAAGAGCTCTGTTTTACAGGCCCTGCGGAATTGAAGCAGATCTCGCAGGGCCTGGATCTCCAGGGGGAGCTCATTCCACCAGGCAGGGGCCAGGGCTGAAAAGGCCCTGGCCCTCGTTGAGACCAGACGGACGCCTCTGGGGCCAGGTATTACCAAAAGTTATTGGTTTGCTGATTGTAAGGACTGACGGGGCTCATACAGGGAGAGGCGGTCCCAAAGGTATGCTGTCCCCTGGCCATATAGGGCTTTAAAGGTAAGTACCAACACCTTGAACCGGATCTGGTACTCCATGGGTAGCCAGTGCAGTTCACGCAGCACAGGATGGATCCGTGCCCGTAGAGGCGACCAAGTCAACATCTGTGCAGCAGCGTTCTGCACCCACTGAAGTTTCCGGAGGAGGACAACCCCACATAGAGTTACAATAATCTAGCCTGGAAGTGACCATTGCATAGGTTACCGTGGCCAAGTCATGGGGGTCGAGATACGGGACCAACTGTCTGACCCGCCTTAGATGGAAAAAGGCCGATCTGGCAGTGACCTGGGCCTCCATCGTTAGGCATCCAGAAATACCCCCAAGCTCTTCAGATTATCCAGTTGTTTGGGGGGGGGGGCGCGTCTCTTGACTTATGTTCCAAGAAGACTCCCTTTCTTGACCATAATTACTCATCAAAGGGACCCTTGTAAGTGTCCTGTCTCTAGCAAAGGGGTAGCTTAGTTACCACCAAGAAATAGAACTGAGTTAAGTTTTGTTCAGGCTTTTTCCTATGTAATTACGGTATAAACAATTTTATTAGTAACACATGGTAGCAGAACTATATCTACAACTTATAAAAGCTTAAAATAAAAGAAAGATCTTTCTACCCCATATCTTACTTTTCCCCCACCCCTCCCTCTGTTACTTGACCCCCGCCAGTGTTATTTTCTTAGAGAAAGCAAATATTAAAGGTACCCTTAACTATTAAGAAAAAACAAAAAAACCCCCAAAAGTATTCTTATTTTAAAAATCTTAATCATCATCAAAGATTGTCCAATGTCCTTTTATTTTCCACTCTTTTTCTACGTATCTTCTGAATTTCTTCCACTCCAACTTAAAAAGTTCCAAATCATAGTCTCTTAGTTTTCTTGTTAATTTGTCCATTTCACTCCATGACATAACTTTTGTAATCCAATCCCATTTCTCTGGTATTTTTTCTTGCTTCCACAGCTGCGCATACTGGCTTTTTCCTATGTAATGAACTAGTTCCAGTCCACACCATTTCATCTCCCAGACACAGAGAGAATCAGGTGTGTTCATTAAAGCCGTAGAGCAATGTACACCAAGAGCTGCTCATAAACAGCTGTGAAGCAGCTACAGTTTGCCTGCTTTCAGGCCTCATGAGAGCACACAGTTACCTAAATTGAGGACCACAGTATATCTGCTCCTTACTCAGACCTATCTCCTCAATCTATTCTCAACTTATCTCTTCCCTTGTCATACTTTGCTTAGTTGTCAGACTGGGCACGCTTGTTTTATGAGGCTTTGCTGCTGTGTAGTTTTCTGCACTGAACTCTTCATAATTATCCTCATCATAGTTTCCTTTTATCACAGGGAGATGTTCACAATGGTGCCCTGCATAATGCATTTCGTCTCAAGAAGTGAGCTCCCTGGCCTGAGTTAAACAGCTGGTGGATTATAAAGCTGTCTCACCAAAGGACTGTTTTTGTCATCCTAATGGCTTTTACCATTTACCACCATTGAACTTGCGTATGAACTCCCCTATTATAATATGCAGGTTGCTGCAAAATGAAGCTTTCATTTTAAGCCCCCTTTTAAGAACATAAGAGAAGCCATATTGGATCAGGCTGATGACCCATCCAGTCCAACACCGTGTGTCACACAGTGGCCCAAACCCCCCAGGTGCCTGATTAAAGCTACCAAGTGTCAGTGGACTTAAAACCTACAGAATTGTTGATTGTCAGTATAAACACAGTTTTGCCAAAATCTACTGCTGCTCACAAAAACTACATGGTCTTTATTACCATCTGATATTGGGGCACTTGTGCCCATCACTTAATCAATGAAAACAGATTTCTCTTGTTGGCCAGACTCTAGGGTCAACCCTCATTTTACTTAGGTTTAGCACCAGTGAGGTAACTTTTAATCTGTGCTGAGCTCACTACTATGGAATTTCAGCCATGCTTCTGCTGTGCTGTTTGTTTTTTCTTGAGCCCCATTCTGCAAAAAACAAGATAACTTTAGTGACATTTGAATGATGCTTGAAAGAGTCAACTGTATACCGTATATTTCCGAATACCGGTATTCGGAATAGCCGTATATACAGGAGATATACGGCTATTTCTGAATATATGGCCCAATTATACCTTATGGGCCATTGAAATCAATGGCAAAATAGGGTATATTGGAAGCCTCCTGGAGGGGAGGGGGTTTGAGGGAGAGCCCCCAAATTTGCAGGGGACTCTCCCCTACGAACCCCCCAGTCCCAAAAGATTGGGCCAGGGGTTCCCATTCCAGGGGCACCCAAAGAGGGTGCCCCTATCCCACCATTATACCCTATGGGCCATTGAAATCAATGGCAAAGTATAGCATAATCAGAGGCTACTGGGGGGCAGGGGGTTTGAGGGAGAGCCCCCAAAACTGCATGGAACCCTCAGACTCCAAAAATAGCTCTGAAAGTGCTATTCCTGAAAACATGAAAGTGACCCACCCCACACAGCCCACACACCAAACAGAGGTAATTAAAAAAACCCCAAAATGTGACAGAAATAAACTTAACTTTTAACCCCGCTCCCACAAAAAAAAAAAAAAACAGAACCAGGAAAAGGGACAATAGGACAGGATGCAAAACCAACAGCAACAGATCCAAACAAATCCAAGAAAAGGCCAACAAACTCAACTGTTACAAAACTGAGCTTTTTAACAATAAAAAAACCACAGGCCAAGTCAGTCAACACTCCCTCCCCCCCAAAAAAAAAAACAGAACCAGGAAAAGGGACAACAGGACAGGATGCAAAACCAACAACATCAGATCCAAACAAATCCAACTGAGAAAAGGCCAACAAACTCAACTGTTAAAAACTGAACCTTTTAACAATAAAAATTAGGCCAAACAGCCCCCCCCCAAGAACCAGAACCAGAAGAGAAAAGGAACAACAGCAGCACAACACAGCAACAAGAAATCAAACACAATCCTTTTAAAACAAAAAACCCTGACTTTTAACAATACAGGAACTTAACCAAACCCTCCCCCTCAAAAAACCTTCACTCTAATCCTAAGAAATCCAAGCCACCCAAATCAGAAAAGTAAGAGGACACTGCACTTTTAAAAGTCCTCTCACTAAAATTACATATAGGCAAATTGGCAACCCCCCACCCCAGGCCCCCACCCCCAACAGAACCCCCTAACCCCAAATAAGCTACCCACCCACCCAAATCTGGATAAGTAAAGGGACTCTGAGTCTTAAAAAGTCCTTTTACTAACTAAAATAAAAACAAGGATCCCAAGACTGTCTTACCTTAGATGTCTTCTCCAGGCAGGTCAGGCAAGACTGAGAAAGAGCTGCAGCAGCTGAGGCCAAGGGCCAGCGCAGCACAATCTCTCTCTTACACCAACACCAACACAGCAGCAATGGAATGGAGTCCAGCCAGGCAGACTCCTTAAAAAGGTTCTCTGGTCCTACACAGAGCAGTTTCAAAAAATACCACTGCCCTGTGATTGGCCAGAGAACAGTGTTTACTTGGATACCCAAGTAAACAAAAGAACAACAATGTTGCTGAAGGCTGGGGATTAGCCCAGCCATCAGCTGCACAACAGCCCTGCAAAGCATGTATTTGCAATGCATTTTGCAAATGCATGCTTTGGATTGGCTGCTGGGGCTCCTCTCCCCCTCTCCCTCCCTCCCTGATCCCAGGAAGGCTATGGGAGAGGCGGGAAAAGGCTTCCAAAGGTGGGAAAGGAGGCAAGCAGCTTCCCTGAAGCTGCAGAAGCTCCTTTCCTGGCTTTTACATTGAGTTCCGTATACTTCCAAATATTGACTGCGGGGTGACATGCTAGATATTGATTTGGAAGTATATGGGGAGCCGTATATGGCTCCCATATAATGCCTTCTAATTGCATTTGGAAGTATACTTCTGAATCGGGGGGGTATTTGGCAGTCTATTTGGTTCAGTTGAACTGAATGCACACCCCTATTGCTGTGTTGATCATATAAAAAAAGAACTTTCACCTCTGAGGCAGGATATAACTGGTCTTATGCAAACAAACAAAAAAAAGATTCAAGAGAACACAAAATATAATCCAGACCAATGTTCCCTTTCAGCTGCAGAGCAAAAATTCTACTTTGTGAGCTACTGGCATTAAAGTTGTGAGCTGCTGCATAAATTATTGTGCTCTGGGACCATTTTTCCCGAGCTAAGACAAAAATGTGTGAGCTGGAGGCTAAAGAACTGTGAGCTAGCTCACACTAACTGAGCTTAGAGGGAACACTGGTCCAGACCCAGGGACAACATAAAGAATTAGAATTGTCCCAAGAAATTTGTGAACAATTGTTAGATAAAGCCAACCAAAGGGTTGAGATTTTGGTGGTGCAGAACAGAAACTGTAGCCTTAGATTCTGTTCCATCCCAGAACTGACTGAAGAAGAAGACGATATTGGATTTATATCCCGCTCTCCACTCCAAAGAGTCTCAGAGCGGCTCACAATCTCCTTTCCCTTCCTCCCCCACAACAGACACCCTGTGAGGTGGGTGGGGCTGGAGAGGGCTCTCACAGCAGCTGCCCTTTCAAGGACAACCTCTGCCAGAGCTATGGCTGACCCAAGGCCATTCCAGCAGGTGCAAGTGGAGGAGTGGTGAATCAAACCCGGTTCTCCCAGATAAGAGTCCGCACACTTAACCACTACACCAGACTGGCTCTCTGCTTGGAAGATCTCCGTATGAACTTTTCTCCTGAGGTGGAACACATATTATTGAATTCCAGGAAACTGCCCATGCGTTGGACCTCCACTCCCAAGTGGTTACTATTTACAGGCTTCACTTCTGATCACAATCTTGACCCTCGAGCAGCTCCACCTCCAGTTGTTTTACACTATCTAGTCTCTCTTTCTGACTCCAGTTTGAGTTTTTCTTCGTTAAAGGTCCATCTGGCAACAATTTCTGCGTATCATGACTGACTGAGGGCATACCTTGTTCTCATCACCTCTCAAAGGCTTTCCTCAAAGGAATTCATTGTTTTTGTCCTCCAGTTAAACCAATTGTTCCAGTCTGGAGTCTCTCCCTAGTGTTATCCCAGCTCATGGGGAAACCTTTTGAGCCATTAGCTTCCACTTCGCTACATCTACTGTAATGGAAAACAGCCTTCTTGGTAGCCATCTTATGGACTAAGCAGACTAGTGACATTTGTTTGCTAAGATGTGATCCTCCCTACAGTTTTTCTCAAGGAAAAAGTAGTTCTCTGTCCATATCTATCCTTTTTGCCCTAAGTAGTATCCTCATTCCACGTCTCACAGCCAACTGTACTGCCGGCTTTCTTTCAGAATCTGGCTGATTATGGACAAAAGGCAATACATGCAATTGATGTGCTTAGAGCTCAGTCCTTCTACTTGGCATAGACTAAACCTTTTTGCAAGGACACCCACTTGTTCACTGCTTATGGGAACCCAAGTGAGGGACAAAAACTGTCAACCCAACATTTTACAAAGTTGGTTACTACAGCAATATCACTGTGTTATGAACTTGCACGGCAACCCCTTACTTGAAATACTAAGGGCACATCCTACCAGAATGGTCTCCTGCTTTTTTGGCTGGAATCTCCTTGGAGAACATCTGCCATGCAGCAACATGGTCCTCGCTAATGTTCATAATGCACCATGCCCTTGATGTTTGAGCATGTTAAGATGCATCCTTTGGGCAGTCTGGCTACAAGCCATCTTTTGTCTATGTGCATGCTGCAGGAATTCTCAGGTACACCTGGGCAGATATATATTAACCTGCTTTTTCTTTCCAGCACCCTCCATCCTACGATTACAGCTTGTTAATCACTCATGTGTGGAACTGCACAGTGACTACAATGAAGATAAACAGGTTGCTTACCTGTAACTGATGGTCTTTGAGTGGTCCCCTGTGCAATCACAAACACCCATCCTTCCACACTGCTGGAATTTCTCATTTACTTATCTTTAGTTTCTGTGACTTGCTGGTGGCAGTTCAAAGGAACTGAGCGGGCAGCGGCTTTTTCCTCAGCTCCAGACATGCACAGAGGGTGTCTGCTCCACAGAGGGGAGGGAAAAGCTTGCCAAATGTCACTTTAGGCCAGCTCTGGTATTTCTCCAAGGTCAGGTCCTGCACAGGTGTGAAACCCATGTGTGTCCATAGAGGTGTCCCCTCAAAGATAATCAGTTACAGGTAAGCAACCAGTTTTTCCTCATTGCATCCCCCAGTTCAAGATGCCTTATCCCACTTTCCTTCACATTTTTCATTTCAGCGGCTGGAAGTTGCAGAGAGAAGTGCCAACAACGCTGTTTGTTCCATATTTATAAAGACAAGGAAAGATGTTTCTTCAAATGAGAGAGGATACTCTCCATTTAAACGTAATCCAGAAAAAACGGGGCTTCAAGTTGCACAGAGAAAGAGAGGCAGAAATGCTTTTGGGTTTAATAGCTGCTGCAATCCGAGGAATGGCCTGAGATCACACTTGATTTGGCCCATTGATGGTCTCATGTTATAATAGCGTTAAAGATGCGGGTAGTTTTCTTTTACAGACCCATGAGTCTTTTCCATATTGGATTATTTTTTAAGAAGAAGAGGTGGAAGAGATTGAATTCTTACCCTACCCTTCAGTCAGAGTCTCAGCACAGCTTACAATCTCCTTTCCCTTCCTCTACCCACAACAGTCACCCTGTGAGGTAGATGGGGCTGAGAGAGTTCTCAGAGAACTGCTGTTGAGAGAACAGCTCTGCTGAAAACTTGTGACTGACCAGAGGTCATACCAGCAGCTGCGTGTGGAGAAGTGAAGAATGAACGGTTCTCCCAGATTAGATTCTGCGCACTAAACCACTACACAAAAATGAAAGTCAGTGTTAAATCCAGGGATCGTTTTGTAGAAAAAGAGGTGCCAGAGCTCATAAGCACGACTCTCATTTGCCTCTCATTCGTTGGATGGTGTACTAAATTATATCAGCTCAGCATCTATCTTAAAATGTTTCTTGAATAATAATTGTCATAATAGAACCTGACTTTCTCCTATGTGGCCACAGTGGCACAATGAAGATTCCCATCTCTCTGCTTCATATGTTTGGGTTATTTTCCCATTTTTTTTGTGTGTGGGGGGAATTAGAAAGCTTGTCAAATCTTAGAGTTCAGCAAAATTCTCACAGGGGGTTTGATTCAGAAGCATGTATTTGAAGGAGGGGGCAAGAAAGAAATAATAAAAATTAGGGGTTCCAGAGCTCTGCTCCTGTGAATTTCTGCCCCAAATTAGGCCTGGTTAAATCTGTGATTTAAAAGGGGGATACTGGTGTGGGAAAAGAGGGACCATTTACTGCTTTTGATTCAGCAGCCTTCTGCTTTAAGAAGATATTGGATTTATATCCCGCCCTCCACTCCGAATCTCAGAGTCTCAGAGCGGCTCACAATCTCCTTTCCCTTCCTCCCCCACAACAGACACCCTGTGAGGTGGGTGGGGCTGGAGAGAGCTCTCACAGCAGCTGCCCTTTCAAGGACAACCTCTGCCAGAGCTATGGCTGACCCAAGGCCATGTCAGCAGGTGCAAGTGGAGGAGTGGGGAATCAAACCCGGTTCTCCCAGATAAGAGTCCGCACACTTAACCACTACACCAAACTGGCTCTCTATTAGAGCTATGGCTGACCCAAGGCCATGTCAGCAGGTGCAAGTGGAGGAGTGGGGGAATCAAACCCGGTTCTCCCAGATAAGAGTCCAAGATAGGAGTTAATACTCAGGGGAGTCAAAGATGCGGCCCATGGGCAGCATCTGTCCTATGCAGGGCTCAAATCCATCCCACAGGCCACTTGGTCCTTCTGTTTCCTTTCCAGCGCTGCTGCTTCAGCTGCACCATGGATTGCTTTTCCCCAGCTCACTTGGTGGCTCTTTTCCTGTTTCCTGCTTCTTGCTTCCCTCCCTCTTGCATCCCTTCTCTCTCCCTCTCCCTCACACACACACACACAATACAGAGAGCTCTGTGGCTGCTTCCTGCTTTGTGCAGAAGAGAGATGAAGACAAGCCTGTCTCTCTGGCTCACTCATTCACTGATGCGCACACACACAGGAACAGGACATATTTCTATTTGCAAATGTGGAATCAGAGGTCTCTCATAAGCTTGCCCTTTTTGCCTTAGCGGCAAAGCAAAGTCAGTTCACTAGCATCAGTATAGGTTGCTGACTTATGGGAGTCATTCCTTTCTCTTACAAAACAAGTTTTAAAAAGTAAAGTTTATAGTATTTTAACTCAGTTTCATTGTACAACATTTTATTGCATATATATATTTTAGTAGGGTTGCCGGGTTTAGTAGGCTGCGGGGGACTTAGAGTTTCCCTCCCAAATTGCTAGAGCATCTGGGAAAACCATAGAGTTCTCCTAGAAGCTCCTAGAGTAGCCGGCGGGTCATGTCGCCGGTGCGATGGTGTCACTTGTGAGTGACGTCATGACACCAGCGACATCAGAAGGGGATCCCCCTCCTGGCCCAATGGGGGCCAGCGGGTTGGGGACATCCGTAGTGGAAGAACCCCCGCCCTGCTCGGGAGCTCGGCAGCCCTAATTTTTAGTGTTAACCTCTTGTAATGGCCATTAGTCCTAAGCAAAAAAAATTGAACTGAACTGACTACACACCCAGCTTCTGTTTCCTTCTGCTTTGCTGCTCCTCCTCTTTTGGGGAGGAAGGGAAGGGGGAGGGAAAAGTCTCACGGCAGGTTTAAGACGAATGCTTCATTCCAGGTATAAGTTGTTGTGTGCAAGCACGGTACTTCTTCTTGGGAGGGTGGGAGGGAAGGTGGACAGAGTCTTCTGAAGAAGAATGTATACTGAAGAAATTGTTTTGGCTTATTCTGAAAAGCGCTTTTTTTTTTTTAAACGGATTTCTCTATTCCTATCTCAATTTATTTTCTTTCAAAAGACCATGATTAGGAATTAGAACACTTGGATTGGTCCTTGTATCTTGGAGAGTGGAGTGATTTCAGATGCCAAATGATAATAGCAGGCACTGGTAATGAAACAGGAAAACTAGCTCTCAATTAACTCCAGGAGGATGTATTGTCTTGAGCTTCATTGTTAGTTGCAATTCAGCAGCCTCTCTTCCTAATCTCCCTTTGAAATTCCTTTGTAAGACCACTGCTGCTCTTAGGTCAGCAACTGAATGTTATGGTTTCTAAGGTCAGATTTATGTCCATTTATTTTTTGCATCCTGCTGAACTGAACCCTTCTGGATGGAATTGAGACCTAGGTTTCCTGTCTCATTACCAACGCTGTTATCTCCATGGACTACTACCCTGCTGCATATCACACCTAATCCAATCAAGCCTGCTCTTGTCATTTGGCATCTGAAAACACCTTTATAAAGTTTGTCTCAAGTACCTTGTGTTACCATTTTACGGCATGCATGGCCAGACCCATCAAAGTGACGCAACAGATCCGGCCCTCGTAACAAATTAGTTTGACGCCTCTGTGCTAGATAATCATAAAATAATCTGGAGATTATTTGTCTCAGTCCATGAAATAGGGTGATAATAATATAAGTATTAAATAAAGTAAGCCTCAGCCCTCAATCTGCAAGACCTGAGCAAGCTGATCGGACATTTTGGAGAACATTACTTCAAAGGATCGAATCTGTAGGAAGTGTCTTGATGGCATTTAAAACAAAGACACATGGGGTGAATACAGATGGGCACTTTAAGCCACCCTGGGGACAGGAGGCAGGTGGACCAAAAAAGTGTGTCCACACGCGTACATCTGCCTCCCATCCCCATCCCGACCACAGTCCGCCCGGGTTGAAGCCGCCTTGGAAAGGCACCACTTACAAAGTGGTGCCTAAATTCCGAGGCAGCTTTAAGATGTTTCTTGGCTGTCTGGATAGCTGGAAAGTGCCTGAGAAACGGCTGGGAGGCGCACAAGCGCTCTCGAAGGTCCTCCAGAGCACACACAGCCAGTCCCTGTTCTGGGGGGTGGGCCGCATGCCATTTGGAGGCTTCTGCCCCGCCCCTTTCCCCCCGCCAGCTCTCTTTGGGGTGGCTTCATGCCGCCCTGAGGCAGCAGTTTGTAATCACCCATGGAAACACTTTGAATGTCTATAAATCTTAACTATAAATGATAAAGCACTGCCTCCTCAGTAATCTAAGCAACTGGATGTTTCATAGGAGCAGGGTTTTTTTTCTTTTTAACAGGCAGAGGTTTTTGGGTTAGCATTACTTTCGAAAGCACTTTTCAACAGCGAAGGAAAAGAATTGCGGACATGCTCAAAAAGCACAGGGGGTTTGTGGTGGGGTGGTTTGCTCTAAGTTCACGTTTCAAGTCTGAACTTGACCCTGAAAACAGATTTCCAGCCTGAACGCTGGCTTAAACCAGGCCTGTTGTTGATTTCCCTCAGTTCCTGAAGGAGCTCATGAATGACGCTAGGCTTCCCAATCCCCAGGTCCCAGAGGGGGATCCCCCGGTTTTACAGGCTTCCCCCCTCCCCCAGCCAGCTGGCCGGCGGGGGAGGCCCCGCCCCAGAGCCATCATGCACCTCTATGAATGATTCCCATAGGGAATGATGGGGAATTGATCCGCGGGTATCGGGGGCTCTGAGGGGGCTGTTTTTTGAGATAGAGGCACCAAATTTTCAATATAGCATCTAGTGCCTCTCCCCAAAATACCTCCCAAGTTTCAAAAAGATTGGACCAGGGGGTCCAATTCTATGAGCCCCAAAAGAAGGTGCCCCTATCCTTCATTATTTCCTATGGAAGGAAGGCATTTAAAAATGTGGGCAGTCCCTTTAAATGTGATGGCCAGAACTCTCTTGGAGTTCAATTATGCTTGTCACACCCTTGCTCTCAGCTCCGCCCCCAATGTCTCCTGGCTCCACCCCCAAAGACTCCTGGCTCCACCCCCAACGTCCCCAGATATGTCTTAAATTGGACTTGGCAACCCTAAATGACGCAGAGAAAATTGCAGCCAAATTAGTCCCTGAATACTCATGTTTCAAAAGCATTAACATTTGAAGATGACATTTTAGCATTTTTTAAAAAAACCACCACCACCCAAAACTAGGGTTGCCAAGTCCAATTCAAGAAATATCTGGGGGCTTTGGGGTGGAGCCAGGAGACATTAGGGGTGGAGCCAGGAGCAAGGGTGTGACAAGCATAAATGAACTCCAAGGAAGTTCTGGCCATCACATTTAAAGGGACGGCACACCTTTTCAATTCCTTCCTTCCATAGGAAATAATGAAGGATAGGGGCACCTTCTTTTGGGGCTCAGAGAATTGGGACCCCCTGGTTCAATCTTTTTGAAACTTGGGGGGTATTTTGGGGAGAGGCACTAAATGCTATATTGAAAATTTGATGCCTCTACCCCAAAAAACAGCCCCCCCCCCCAGAGCCCCAGATACCTGTGGATCAATTCTCCATAATTTTCTATGGGAATAAATCTCCCTAGGGAATAATAGAAGTTCCCAGCAGACATTTCCCTCCCCTCCCCTGCTTTCTGACGACCCTGAAGCGGGGGGGGGGGGGGGGGGGGAGGGTCTCCAAACCGGGGGATCCCCTGCCCCCACCTGGGGATTGGCAACCCTACCCAAAACATCTCTGGTGACCCTTGACAGTGCAAACCTGCTTTGGAAGTGTCTTTCAAAGCCAAAGGCCAACCAACCTTGGCCCAACCTCTTTGCCCTCCATTTTGGGCCCGCTGCAGCCTGGCCCGTGTGGCTTGCTCTCTCTGCACTACACAAAGCCTGCGAGACCGCAGCAGGTACCTCTCTCTCTCTTCCCCCATTGAGAAGAAGCTGCCTGCCTGCCAGCCAGGCCACGCCTCCTGCGCTCCTGAACATCTCTGCCCCCGCTAGCCAATCAGGCGCGCCCGTGCCTTCCCTGCGCGCGCCTCGGAACGGGGGTTGCTGTGGCGACGCACTAAACCAGGGGCTGGCCGCCGCTTTGCAACAGGGGCGCAGGGCTCGTCTCTCCGCTGCTGCGACGGCAGGTGCCGCGACGGCTGGAGGCAGCGCGTTGGCAACAAAGGTGCGAGGCGGAGCGCCCTGCCTCGTCCCTCCAGGTAAAATAAGACACGTGGCTCAGCGGGAGGGCCCAGGAACAAAAGCGGTGGGTTCGGGGGGAGCCGAGGAGGGGGGTTGCCTTGCAAGGCTGGAAGGGGCGGGACAGCAGCGGTGCGGATTGCGAGCCTGTTCTCGCTGGCGGGGGTTGTCGCCTTCCCCGCGTCTCCATTGTGGGCGCCGCATGCGATCAATAACGCGCATCCCTGCTTTTGCGGGGTTTTGCAGGCGGCGTCGCGTGCATTAAGAGAGCAAAGCGCCTGAAGTTGGGACTTGAGTTTGCGGAGAAGGGAGAACGAGGAGGCTTGGCTTAACGTTGCTCCGTCCTGCTGCTCCCGACGGGGCTCAAACTTGTCTCTTGCAACGGGAAGCTTGGAAAGCGTTTGGGGGGGATTGGCCGTGGCCCAAATGCTCACGTTTGCGCAAGGAGTGCAGAAGGCACCTGGAGAGCCAACAGAAGAGGTTTCCCCCAAGCGGTGGGGTCGGCTGGGCTGAGGTCTGGGGATCCGTGGTGGTTGGTGGGACTGCGGTGGTCTGGAAAAGGGGACAGTCCTTGAAAAGAAGGCCCCAGGAATATGCACTTGGTGACAAATCCCCACCGTCTTTTCTGTAATGCTGTGAGCCCACCGGTTATGTCTGTTGCACTGTGCTTTGGCTGGATGGTATGAGGGGAAGAGATGGGAGAAGCTTCCACCTTTGACAGACCAGACATTTTGTGCCCTGGCCACTTGAGCATGACTTCTAAAAACGTCTCCCACATTGCCCCTTTTCTCCCAGTCCTATAACACACCCTTGTGTCTCCATTTTTTTTTCTGCATTTAAAAAAAAGCCTAATAGACTTCACCTTGAGAACGTTTGGCCGTGAGTTTTGTTTTGACATACTGTGGAGGGTTGCTTTTATTTATTTATTTATTTATTGAAGTTTCAGGCATCTGGAAGAATTGCTTTATTGAGAAAGGCAATGCGGGAGAAATAGATCTTCCCTAAGCTGAGCTGGCTGTAGTGACCAAAGCTTCCAGAGCCGTAGCATTCCGTAGGCTTTGCCACAAAAGGCAAATGGCTGCATAAAATGAAACAGAGCTGCTAGAGGTTAGTGAGTAGTGCTTTCCTTCTCCGTTTGCCCGCTGGTCATTTTTTTCCCCTGCTTGAAATGGGAGAATGTTTTTAAACCCAATCTTTTAATAAGCAGGGATTTCCGAAACAATGTTTGTGCTTGGTATATTTCCTGACAGCTAGCCAACCAAGGCGACCACCATATCAGTTGTCACATTACAGAGGCAAGACATTGCTTTCCAAATGCATTGGGTGGGGGGAAATCACCATGCCTCTTACGTATCTATTGTCCTCTTATTGCTGTCCGTTTCTTGTATTAATGATAATGCAGCACTAAACCTAGGGCTGAAAATGAGGGATGATTTTTCATTTCTTTGTGGGAATTTGTATGCAGATGTTTGCCCGAGTACATAATTATTCGCTCCGGATGCATCACTGTTCCTTATGGCTCTGTGTTTTGTTTTTTTAAAAAAATATGATTTCTCCTGCATGACTGCATAAAGATTTAAAGAAAATTCTGACAGTGTTCAGTCAATTTTGGAGGCATTTGTAGCTCAATATCAGTAGCGGACAAAAATACTAAGCATTCTGAGAGCAGCAGGGCAGAGAATGATGATTGTGGATGATTGTTTCTGGTGTGGAATAGCTTTATTTTGTACCTGTAATCGCTAGGATGTAATCACTAAGGGCAGGAAAAAGGAAGAAAGCTGAATAGCATCTCCCCCTTTGAATCAGCAGGATGTGACTCATTTTTCGAAATCTTTTCACCATTCTGATTTGTAATATATTCCCTCTCTTGGGGTGCTTTCTTTATACATATGGACTTGACACCTCAGAAGGCGTTGACAAGGTCATCTGTTTGAATCCTTGTGGGCAGTTATTTCATTCGATTATTGAAAAATGTCAAATATAAATAGAATTTAAAGAGCATCTATAAATAAATTGCCAAATGTATAGCTGTTTAATTGTAATTAGACAGCAGAAACTTAATTCACAAGTTTCTTAAGGCACCCTTGGCTGTTCTTCATCAATTTTTATTGGGTTTGTTTAATATTATCTAATAATAGGGCACAACGTATATTGAAACCTGGCTTACTGGGTGGTTTTGCAGCAAGTATTGATCTCTCATCTTCATTGTATAATTTGCTATGCAGAAATAAAATTTGCCTACTTTACATAGTCATGATGAAATTTGGGATGGGTTTGGCATATTAAATGATATCGACATTTAATAAAAGTCAGTGTGGTTTAATGGGTAGAGCATAGGATTGGGGAGACCTGTGCTTGAATCCCCATTCTAGCATGGAAGCTTGCCAGATGACCGTGGGCCAATTGATGCCTCCCAGCCTAACTTACCTCACAAGATTGTTGTGAGCATGAATGAAAAAGGGGTGAACAATGTTGTAAGCCCCTTTAAGAGCACAAGAGAAACCATGTTGGATGAGGCCAATGGCCCATCCAGTCCAACACTCTGTCACACAGTGGCCAAAAAGACAGGTGCCATCAGGAGGTCCACCAGTGGTGCCAGGACACTCAAAGCCATCCCACTGTTGCCCCCAAGAATACAGAACATCACTGCCCCAGACAGAGAGTTCCAGATAGAAAGTACCTGTGGCTAATAGCCGCTGATGGACCTCTGCTCCATATTTTTATCCAATCCCCTCTTGAAGCCACCTGCGCTTGTAGCTGCCACCACCTCCTGTGGCAGTGAATTCCATGGGTCAATCACTCTCTGGGTGAAGAAGTGCTTCCTTTTATCCATTCTAATCTGACTTCTCAGCAATTTCATTGAGTGCCCATGAATTCTTTAATTGTGAGAAAAGGAGAAAAGTACTTATTTTTCTGCCTTCTCTATCCCATGCATAATCTTTGGGTCCTCATTGGGCAGAAGAGTGGAGTATAAACATTTAAATAAATAACTTTAATAATAATAACCATACACTGTGCCAACAGTACCGTCTCCTAATACTGATTTGAGGTATCACACAGTTGCTCTAAGTTTTGGAAGGGATGCCACTTAAAGGAGCACAGGGAGCTGTTCCTTTTGGCAGGACAGGATAGGACTCACAATGAGTTTAAATTAAGGGTGTGATAGTGAAGGTACTGGCTGGATATTAGGGGGAAAAATTACAGCAAGAATTGTTCCACCATAGAATCAGCTACCTAGGGAAGTAGTGAACTCCCCCTCACTGGCAATCTTTAAGCAGTGGCTGGACAAATGCTTGTCAGGGATGCTCTAGGGCGGCTGAGCCTGTATTGAGAAGGGGGTTGGGCTAGATGGCCTGTATGACCCCCCCCTTCATGATGCTTTGATTGTATTATTTGCTTCCAAGACATGACAAAGGCCCTTTGGCATATTCATTGCACTTTTGGTTTATGTGGAGCTACACTCTTATGGCAGATGATACTGAAGAGTTTCTTCTTGTTATCTTTCTTTTCCCTGTATGCCATGAAGATGAGTCGTTTAAAGTTAAACTGGTAGGCTTAAGAAAGTTAGGCCTCCAAGGGCATGACTTAGATGACTTTTAGGGCACATACATGGAAATATTTTATGGTTGCAAGTGTTCATGCTGAAAATCTGAGACCCACAAGTCACATGGTATTCATGTGCTAGCTACAAAATAAATATACCTAGCTAGATCATGTAACCTAAGATTGCCTGCAGTGTCTGACAGCAGTGCTCCAGCGTCTCACACAGAAGTCTTTTGTAGTTTGGAATGGGAATGGGCATGAATCAAGGTACAAATTGTAATTTGTGCCTAAAATAGCTGATTTGTGGTTTGTTCTGAATTGGTTCTGGTACTTGCGTTATGCACGACTTGCAAAACGAAGCGGCTTGTTTCTGGGATGGTTCGTCTGTGTCGTTATCGGCAGGGGATCCTCCTCGTGTGCCGCAGCTTGCCAGGTGTGATGACGTCACTTGGAAGTGACATGATCATGCCAGACAAGTCAACCAGGTAAATGTTCCTGGTGTGATAATGTCACTTCTGGGTGATGCCATCACGTTGGGCACGTTGGGACACTCTGGCATTTTCCAGCCCTCACAAAACAAATGAACCAACAAACCATGATTCACTCAGAATTTTTTTTTTAAAATATGAAATGAACCACACCACCAAATCGGGCAAACCAGTGAACCACGAGATGAAACAAAATACCATTTTCCTACCTGAAACTATTTCACTTTAGATGCATACAAAGCATGTGCTCTATTCCTGAGGTATGCTTCTCCAGCTGTATTATTGTATCTTCTGAGGAAGGAGTCGCAGCATAGGAGATTCACACAGCACATTTTGTCAAGAATTGCATCCCATATTTCTGGGTTTGTGGTGAAGAGCTAAACTGTGGCATACGTGGTATGTGGTATCCATATACATGGAAATTCATATTCCGTGTTTCCAGAAAGCCTGGAAATAGAATGGTTTTTTTTTTCAGTGTAGGGTATTGCCAATACCAGTCTATATACTAGTTTCTGTTCCAGTATCATGTCTTCACAATAATTGATTGGATATGGGATGTACAGGGTCAGTGGTTTGTGATGGTTCGTAGGCAAGAATATAGGAAGTGTTCGTGCTGCAGTCATGCTGAGGTAACAGAAAGAAATATGGTAAGATCTGTAGATCCCCAAGGCAATGGGATATAAAATATCAGCACTGAAATATCATCATGTTTACTGAAAGTGAGAGAACCGCATATGAATGAGATGCACAGGACTTTGGAAAAACTGTGTTTCAGTACTAACCAAATTAAATTAAGGAATAAGTCAAGATATAGCACAGCTATCAAGTCACTATAATTTCTGCAGATAAGAAGAGATTATTCTTCTTAAAGCCTTGGATACTTCTTCTTCTTGAGGCCCTGGTCTCAAGAAAGTTTTTCCTTGTCCTTGTGAAGAACAATTCACCCATTAGGTCCAGGTTTGCCGCTAAATGCAATGACTTTAGTGGACTTAGGAGAGTGTAACTCTTAGAGTGGTGCTGCCATGCTGTTTCATGGGCTTCAAGCCATGGGTTGATAGCCAATTGACTTTTGCCAGAAGGCTTGCACCTTTGGCCATGTCCAGGTTTAAATAACTGCAACAGAAAGGGAAACAGAAGCTCATATACTATTGTAGAAGCCACATACTTTAACGGTTTGGGACCCATGTACCTTCAAGACCACCTTTTCAGGTATACCCCCAGAAGAGCGTTACACTCTGTAGACCAGAATCTACTGAGGGTCCCTGGCCTGAGGGATATCTGACTGTCCTTTACCAGAGCCAGGGCATTCTCTGTCTTGGCCCCAACCTGGTGGGACACTCTGCCGAATAATATCCTGGGCCCTGTGGGATGTGAAGCAGTTTCACAGGTCCTGTAAGGCAGAGATGTTCCACCAGACATTTGGTTGAGGACAGTGACAGTTGTATACTCTGGCACTCCCATCTTCTATTCTCCCACCCCCTCAGTGGTTGACTTTCCTGGACTTTTTATCACCATATTTTAGTAGTTACTGATTTTTATGGTTTTAAACCATATTATAATTATATTGCACGAATTATTATGTTGTTCACCGCCCTGAGGCACTCCTCAGGAGGGGAGGGGAGGGAATCCAAAATCTAATTAACGACAACAATAACAGCTTTGCTGTGGCTTACAGATTTCCTAGAGTCCTTGTTCATCTTTTGCATTGTGGGAAACTAGAACAAAATGGAGAAAAATTACAGTGAAGTGTGGGGTAGATGTTAGGCAGCATATTTAAGGCAAGTAAACCTCTTCATAAATGAGGGCAGATGTCTGGTACTATTCATAGGAGAGGGGATTTTGATCAGTTGATCAAGCATGAATGAGAAAGTCTGCCTATGCTGACTTTTTCTTTTCTACATGAGTATTCGAGATATATGAGCCCTGTTTTCCTATGTAAGAGGTCAACCTCTTCTCTGGGGAGTTGCTGTGTCATCTGGCTGGAAGAAAGGCTAAAGAGCTAGGGGTGTCAAGCTCATTTGTTACGAGGGCCGGGACAGGGATGTTGAACTCATTTGTTACAAGGGCTGGATTTGACAAAAATGGGACTTTTGGGGGCTGAGCCATGTGTGAAATAAAATGTAATGCCATGTAGTGGAGCTATAAACTTTATAAAGATTACAGATCAACACAATTAAAGATATTATCTTTAACTTAAAATACAAACGTGCTTAAAACTCTTGTGATATTTTATTTAAAATGGAAAAAGTGGGGGAATAGTAGGATTTGACAACGCAGTTTAAAAAACAAAGCATGAAAAAGCACAAGGACCATAGCAGAAACGAAAAAAAAATATAAACTAAAAATATAAAATGCTCTGAGCCTAGGAAAAGATGAAATGGCTGGGCATTGCAAGCTTCTCTCCCCACCCCACCCCTGTCTACTCAGACTGGCAATGCAAAGTAATATCCCCTTTGGCTATGGACTCCCAGGTTACAGTACTCACTAGGCACCAGTTCTCAGGTCTATTCAGCAGAGACAAGGTAGCTCAAAGCATCAACTCTTTTTTTGCAAGGAGCTTCAGCTGGCCATAAACGCTGCAAAAAGTGAAACTGCCTTAGCTTCATTCTGTTGAAATACATTGCAGCACAAAGTTCCAAGGAAAACTTGCAACTTGCAATGGAAAATCCATTACCTGTTTTCCTTGCAGCTTTGCAAGTCCAGAAACAAGCAAAGACAAGGCAGAAGGAGCTGCGAACATTGTAAGCAGCCTCAAAGCTTGGGGGGGGGGGGGGAGAGAAAATTGCCATGGGCCTGATTGAAGCCCTGGATGGGCCAGGAGTTTGACAGCCCTGAGCTAGATGGCCCATCAGCCTCATCCAAGAACCAATACAAGTTCCAGACAATGTTTCCAGGCCCAACGTGGAATTTCTATAAGGGCAGGTTTCCCCAGGGTTTCTAGGGGAGGAACAATATTTTCAGCATGCTGTTCTTCTGGCAGGTGTGAAAGTTTACAAATGGGAAATCAAACTTGAGGTTACCAACTTTCCAACCGGTATAGTTCCTGAGCCTTTCACTGCAGCAGCTTGACCTGCAGAAATTAAGCAGATTGAGTTTTTCTGTTGTTTCATAAACATTGCCAGGAAATTGTCACCTTTTACATTTTTGCAGGTCAGAGTTAAAAGGCACAATAGCCAGGTCATTACAGAACACACGGAGCTGCCTTATACTGAATCAGAAAACTATAAATACTGTGTGTGTCAAATTTTGTTTTAGCATTTTCACTATTGAGAAAAATCATACTATATAATAAATAAAATGTTTCAAAACTGCATGTCTGTGTTTCCTGTGAATCTTCTATGACAAATCATATCAGAGCTCAATTACATGAACAATCATCGACACTGTAACAATGGAACATAAAATAGCGATTCTCATATGTGTAGCTGGAGAATATAAACCCAACGGGTTATTTTTTCCTATATAGTCACATTTTGAACTGGAGTTTTTTTTTATCAAGGATTTTGTAAATTTGTCTGGAAACTTTGTTCTGCCACAGCATTCTGCCATGTAACGAGTGCTTACAATAGTTTACTCCATGGTGATCAGAGAAAATTAATTTACCGACACAGGAGTAGCCGTTGGAGATTAGACAACTGAGCAGCGCAGTTCAGTGTTAGCCAACGGCAATGCGGCCTTCCTGGGCCAGTGTGACAGGAGATGAAGAACTAGCAAATTTACGAAACCCTTGATGAAGGACTCAGTTCTGAAACAAGACTATATAGGAAAAATAACCGGTTGGGTTTATATTCTCTGGCTGTACATATGAGAATCACTATTTTGTACTCCATTGTTACAGTGTGGATGATTGCTCATGTAATTATTGAGCTCTGATATTATTTGTCATAGATTTTTATGGTATAATTTTCCTCAATATACCTAGTGAAGTATTAAAACAAAATTTGTCACACATGGTGTTTGTAGTTTTTCGGTAGTGTGTGTCCCTGTGGTTCCCAGTGGTGATTTATACTGAGTCAGAGCCTTAGTCCATCAAGGTCAGTACTGACTCAAGCTGGCAGCAGCTCTCCGGGGTCTCAGGCAGGGGTCTTTCACATCACCCACTATCTGAGGGGGGTTAAGCAAGGTTGCCCCCTATCACCGATGTTTTTTGTCATGGCTATGGAACCTCTGGCTGATAGAATTAGGAACTGTAGTAGAATACAGGGATAGAAGGTAGGGATGTTACACCTCAAACAACTTTTTATTGGGGAATATTAATATTTCTTAGCTCAAAATGGTAGGCCTACGAGAGGTGAGGTGTATGGGATCTATGTCTTTGTCTACGGAGATAGACCACTGAAAATCCTTTGGTTAATGATGGATTTTATTATAGCATAGGTTTCAAATAGTTACATCTCAATCAAACAATTTCAAGCATACAAGAGGAATACAAAGAGGTTAGCTGAATAAGCAGGATGGGGGAGGGTGATACAATACCTAGATCTTTGCAGGGTAGGCTCAGTCAGAGGAAATTCAAGGCTTCTGGAGGGAGATTTCTCTTGAGAGGAAGGGGGGGTGAGGGTAGGAAGGGGGTGGGGGAAGGAGAGGATGAAGGGATTCCCTTTTTCCCTTTCTTCCCACGCTTCTCGCTGTGCTGCCCTACGCTTTTTTTCCTGTGCTGTTTGCTAACCTGACAGGTTGGGTTGTCTGTTTTCTAGGGAAAATTACGTCACATCACTCAATTCCACTACCCAATGAGGGGGCAGAGTGTCACACCAATGGAAAGTCGGGGTGTCATATGTGTAATATCCAATCAGAGACCATTCGTATCATAGATCCATACCCCAACATAGGCATTTTAATTACACTGGCCAAATGACTTTATGGCCTTGTTTTTCCCAAAACTGGTTCCTTTGAAGCTCCCCAAAAGTGATAGATTTCTCTCTTAGTGTCAACCATGGATGGGCATTCATCAAGTGGTCAGGGGACTGAATGACTTTGATGGCCTTAGCAATTAATTAAAGAAAAATAGAAACTTTGTTAAAAGTCAGAATTGTGAGATCAGTTTACAGGTTATAACACACATTCACAACAAAAGGAGTGCTTGGCCTCTAACCTTGTGTTTCTGCCATCTTGTCCTGAGGATTACCAGATACAAGCCATTTATTTGTGTTGGAGGTTTCTTGGGTCATTATTATTTCCTTATGCTTTGATAACAGGACTTTTAAAGGTTGCCAAAAGTGAAGGAATTTTTATGGCACTGCCCACACCACCTCTCTGAGCCTGAAACTTTTTCACTCCCAGGAGCAGAAAGATGGACGCTTCTCAACCTTTCAGCTGGCATCATGTTGTTCTGGCCTGTGAACCAGAATCACATTACAGACCTGCTTTGGGGTCAAGAAGGAACTGGATTTGTCTCCCTTATGTGCAAGAAAGACCATTCCAATTCAAATGGGCATTGCTGTATCCAATTAATATTCTAGGGTTACATTGCAATATCACATTCCAGGGGTGCATGGCTTGGGAATAAGTACAGGGGTGTCTTCCTGGGTATCAGGGAAGGAGGAAATCAAACTGAATTTATTTGCAGATGATATATTATTAGTTTTAGGGAACCCCCTAGAGGCTATGAAAGAATTAATAATAATTGTGGAAGATTTTAAAGAATGTTCAGGGCTGGGAGTAAACATTGAGAAATCAGAAATAATGTTCAGTAAAGTAATAATAATAACTTTTATTTATAATAATAACTTTTATTTATACGCCACCCTCCCCTACCTAGGCAGGCTCAGGGCGGCTAACAAGACATGGTAAACCATGATACAATAAACAGAATACAATAATTAATAATTTAGACAGTAAAACCAATAAAACAGTATAACACTATAGTACAATCAGAATATGTGCAAGATGGCTCGATGTTATTGATATTATCAGGAGTTCCATCTTAAAAAGCTAATTGGAAGAGGGCAGTTTTGCAGGCCCTATGGAACTGGTTAAGATCCCGTAGGGCCCGCACCTCTTCCAACAGTTGATTCCACCATTGGGGAGCCTTTGTAGAGAACGCCTGCTCTCTGGTAGTTTTTAATTTGGTTTCTTTTGGCCCAGGGATTTCCAATAGGTTTTTTGAGCTTGATTGCAGTGCCCTCTGGGGAACATATGGAGAGAGGCGGTCCCTAAGGTAGACAGGTCCTTGACCATATAGGGCTTTAAAGGTAATAACCAGCACCTTGTAACGAACCCGGTAAACAATTGACAGCCAGTGCAACTCCCGCAGCCCAGACTGCACATGTTCCTACCGAGGCAGTCCCAATAGCAGCCTGGCTGCTGCATTTTGCACTAGCTGCAGTTTCCGGGTTCGGTACAGGGGCAGCCCCATGTAGAGGGCATTACAGTAGATTAAAGGGAACAAAAAGAAATAGCAAAGTTAACAGGAATGAATTTAGGAGTTAAAAAGTTGAAATATTTAGGGGTAATTATAACAATGAATGTTAAGATGTTAATGACATTAAACCATAAAATAGTTTGGAAAAAAAATAGCAAAAAAAATTAACTCAAGTATATGAGTATATTAGGAAAAGTAAAAGCAATTAAAATGTTTATAATCCCAAAGCTGATGTATCTGTTTCAGGTACTCCCAGAGTGGGTGCCCAAGAAATAACTGACAATATGGGATAAGGTACTTAGAAACTGGGTATTTGGAAAGAAACAAGCTAGAGTCTCAAAGAATGTTCTATATTCTTCAAAAGAAGAACTAGGGTGGGGTGTACCACAGTTGGAAGCATATTATGAAGCATTCCAAATAAAAATGTTGATGGAACTGGATGGAAATAACAGAGATAAATGGGCAAGTGGGAAGATAGTGTAAATAAAGGAGAAGGTAGATTTGGCATATTTACACAAGAAATAAAAAGGGACATAAAAATACAATAGGGCCAAGACAAGTGGGACTAAAAATATGAGAGAAAAAGAAGGCAATGTGGATGCCTGCAATTTCAAAGTGGGCACCTTTAGAATAATTAAGTATGGAGTCAAAACAAATTGAGAAAACCTTTTGGGAAAAACTGAAGGAAAATGATATAAGGAAAGTGAAAGATACGTACGATACTCGGAGTACTTTAATACCAATGCAAGATTTATTAAGAATAGTGGGGGGTCAATACTGGTTAAGTGTTGGTTTATATAGTATGTTGAAACAACAGAAATATTCTGGAATATTTAAGGATGATACCCTGATGGAAGAACTGTATAGAAGTAGGAAAGATGACAGAAAAGGTTTAACAGGAAAGATATATTATGAGGGGAAGTAAAAATCATATAATAAGTATAATATAGTCAAAGTGGGAGAAAGATGTGGAACTTATCGGAACAGGAGATAAATAAAGTAATGAGAAATATTAATGATAAAGAATTAGAAATGAAATTAATTTGGAAATGGTATAGAACACCGGCTCAATTAGCGTATATGATTAAGGGATTGAGATCCAATTGTTGGCATTGCAAAAAGAAGGGACATTATGTGCAGCTATAGTGGGAGTGTTCAAGAGTGGCTGAATTCCGGCGGAAGATTTTGGGAAAAGTGCAAGAAGTGTGTAAAGTTAAAGTGAAGCTTTCGGGAAAGGTGTTATTTATGGGAATATTGCGGAGTCCTAAAGTGAATAAGCCTTTCCAGGAGATATTTAAAGCTATGATTTTGGCAGACCAGGCTGTCATAGCATTTGGTTGGAAAGATGCCACGAAATGGACTTTGGATAAATGGAACGGTTATTTATACAAATGGATTCAGTCAGATATATTATCAATGCTAAAGCAAGGAAAGCAAGGAGAGGATAAGATTGAAGAAATTAAGGAAAGATGGCATAAATATATAGGATGGGTAAAAACGGGAGAGAACCTTTTGGGAGCCAATAATGAAATAAGGCTCAGGCTCCAAAGGGTGTACTTGTGATTGCAAATATAAATGAGTTCTCTAATGGTCAGTTTGGGAGGGGAGGGAGGGAGGTAACTGATGGATCTGTAATATGAATGTAAGATATTGTAGAAATGTAAGATGGAGAAATAATGAGTTATAATACAAAAATAAAAAATATTTTTTAAAAAACCCATCACCCACTATCTGTTCCTTTTAGAGATGGCAGGGATTGAACCCTGGGACCTTTTGCACACACCAAGCAGATGCCCTACCACTGAGCCTGGGACTCTCAAAAGCTGGCAACCTTAGCCAAACCTGAGCATTTGTAAATATTTTGCATTTATAAGTGTTTCTCCAATGTAATATTCTCTAGGGCAGGGGTGTCGAACTCATTTGTTATGGGGGCCAGATTTGACATAAATGAGATCTTGTTGGGCCGGGCCAGGTCAGATTGGGCCTGGACATGTTGGGTCAGGCCATGTTTTAAGATTAGGTATCAGAGATATGAACTTTATAAAGGACTTAGACAAGCACAATTTTAAAAAACAACCTTAAAACATAGCACTCAGTGATCTTAAAGGTGCTTTCTTAGTATTTCTCCCATGGGATCCAGGGAACGGGGCAAAGGAAGCTCTGGCTTTTTCCTTCCTCCTCAGGGGACTGAGAGAAAGGAGCCTCAGCCAATAGAAGGAGTAGAGTGCTCTGCTGTACAGTTGAGAGTGCCTGACAAAGCAAGCTCTACCTCCCCCCTTCCTTCCAAGGGAGGAGCCTCAGCCAATGGAGAAAATAGAGGCTTTGCTCTGTAGCTCCTGTGTGAATGAGCAAGCCTGGCAAAGCAAGATGTGATGCAGAAGGAAGCAAGAGAGAGGGAGAAGGAAGCAGATGACAGCCAGTTGCTCGGGGGCCTAATGGGAGCCCTCTGGGGGCCTGATTTGGCCCCTGAGCCGCATGTTTGACACCCCTGCTTTAGGGCTTGTCTTCCCACTTTGTTAGACATCCTCTTAGCAAGGCTGTACTGTCAAAAACTTTCTGTCTTATCATGTTGTGAAAAACTGGGCTCTGTCTAATCTGGAACCAGGAAGATGTTTGCATACAGAAATTCCCATAAAGCAAAAGCTTTGTGGGCTGATCGTCATGCTGTGTAACACAAAATATTAAGAGGTGTTCATATCGGGGTGCGAGATTGGAACAGGCGAGTGAGTCTTGAAAAAAGTCAAAAAGCTGTTAGAGTTTCCTTTTAATAAACATTTTGGCACACTGGTAACTAAAGTTGTGATTTTTCTGGCCGGGTTGCTGTGTCTTTAGGGTTGTGTGTTTTTTCTGGAAAAGTGCAGTGCTCGGACGCCTTCATCAGAGTGGGGCAATAGCAGGTTCCTGTCACATCTGATTAATTCTGTGCCTTATTCTCTCTTGTATTGCACTGATGCAAATGCAGCCTGATGGACCCATATTATTGACTGGATTCTTTTATTTACAGTTCCATAATTCAGATAATTGAAAGGGGATCTGAGGGTGAAACCATGGCTATTTCTCCCCTCCCATTCCTAAAACAATTGGTTCCTCTGCAGCTGCAACCGTTCAATATGGTGTGAGAGCACAGGGACTTGGACTGTGAGAAAGGGAGCAAAGGTATATAATGAGTTGGCATTACCACCACATCAGCACTGCTGTATATGTGCACACATTTTGTTGAAGGAAATAAAGAAAGGGAATTCTGCAATGTTAGTGCTAGGGAAGGGGAGCCAAGTTAAGTTGCCTGTGCAGTGGAACTAAGATGTTTATCCATTGCCTGGTGACTAAATATTGTGTAGTTAGCACTGAATAGGGAACATGTTAGCATGGTGGTGGTGGAAAGTGCTGCAAGTTGACTTCTGGCAACTGCTGTAGAGTTTTCAAGGCAAGATATGTTCAGAGGTGGTTTGCCATTGCCTGTGTGTAAGTTACCCTGGACGTCCTTGGGGATCTCCCTTATTTGTGTTAAGCAGGCTGACCCTGCTTAGCTTTCAAGATCTGACAAGATCAGGTTAGCCTGGTGTCAAGTCTGCTATGGGTTACTCAATATCTGTATTAAGGTTGGTTCTGAAGTGAAGGAGTCTGGGTACTTTACAGTGTACACCGGGGGCTGCTAGCTCACTCTCCTGCCCCCTCTCTAGAAATGCCTTTGTTGTGTAACCTGCTTTGAAATGCTAACCTGTGAACAAGATAGTGGCGCCTTCCCAGCCTTGTTCTCTGTGGGGAGTATGGGGTGTCAAGACTTCGGTCTGGGAACGAAAGAAGTAGCATCCTAGTGTGAAGATGTGTTGCATAGATTGCCCCCCGTAGGAATCCTTTAGATTCATACTTTAAATACTGGATTAGTGCATATGTGTTCCAGTCCTTCAATCTCTGCCATGGTCCACAGTTTTGATTACAATAAACTTGCTACTTTATCAAGAGACTCGTTATTGAATTCAGCCGACTTGACATTTTGAAGGACTCCCTATCTTGGAGTTCAACCTTTCCGGCAACTGAAAAGGCGATGTCCGAACAGTCTCCGGAGAATGGAGGATTCCCAACCAGAGTGGAGGGGGCCGAGACACCCTGGCACATCCATACTGCCAGAAGGACCGCGGCCTCCCCTCCACAGTTTCAGCTGGTGGCGACCCCACGGCAATACCAGCCAAGAACCTCCACTACGCTGATGGATCAAGCCCCGGTCCGTCGGGAGGTGATCATGACCCGCCACACCAAGCGGGTCCAACTGGCCGAGGCCGCCGCCGTCCACCCGGGCGAGGCGAGCGAAGGCGCCAGCGCCGCGGGGGCGCAGGACCTCGAGAGTGGAAGCGAAGGGGCCGAGTGCGGAGCGGAGGACAGAGGGGCGAGCCCCAAGGACCAGACCGATGAGGAGTACGAGACGTTTCGCGCAATGGTCCGCAGGGAGATCGACGGGGCGGTGAGAGACCTAAAGGACCAGATGCAGACCCTGACCGCGCAGCTGGGCAGAGCGCTGGGGGTGACCGGGGCTCGCCAGCAACAGCCAGCCCCGGCGGGTCCGCGGGGACCCCCGGCTCGACAGGGCCCCGCCGCTCCTCCACCCGGAGCGGCCCCGCAAGCCCCAGCGGCGCCCCCCCCTGCCCCGGTCAGACAAAGAGACCTGGGGGGGGGCCGGGAGCTGGACGCCACGTTCGACGGGGACCCGGAGGAAGTGAACTACTTCGCGATCCAAGCAAACAGCTACATGCACTACTGGGGGGACTCATTCCCCGATGAGATGAGCCGCGTGGACTACCTCGGGTCGAAGCTACGGGGCGCAGCGAAGAAGTGGTATGTGAGCCTATGCGAAACCAACAGCCCGGTCCTCCATTTCGTAAACACTTTCGTGCAGGCCCTGCTGACCCAGTACGAGGACCCCCTGCAAGAAACCCGAGCGCTGGCGGCGCTGCGGAACATGAAGCAAGGGGCCCGATCCATCCGGGAGTACGCGGCCGACTTCCAGGCCAACGCCGCCCGGGCTCGGAACTGGAACGAGGTGATGAAGATCGAGCACTTCACCAATGGGCTGAACCCGAGCATCCTGGATAGAGCGCTCACGCAAGCCCGCCCCGATACCCTGGTGGGGTGGATTCAGCTGGCGGGGGAGGTGGAGACCAACCTGAAACGAGTGGCGATGCTGCGCCAAGCACTGGCCGCCGGCAGGGGAACACCGAAAGCAAGCCCCGGGAAGGCTGAGCCACCTAAAGTCAAGAAGCAGGCGGTGGCTGCCCCGGGGGGGCCCCGACGTTTTCGGTGTGGGGACCCCAACCATCTAGCCTCCGGCTGCCCCCAATCAGCCACCGGGGCCGCCCCACCGCAGGGAGCCACCCGCCCGGGCACCCCCGGCCCCAAGAAAACCACCGGCCGCCCTAAGGACGCGGCGAAGAGCAGCGCGCTCCTGGTGCAAGACGACCTACAAGAGGAGGAGGTGCGTCTGTCAGAGGAGCTGGCCGAGCTGGCGTGGGAAGAGGAGCCGGCGGGAAACGACGCCGACCTGCTTTGAACGGTGCCAACCAGCAGGTCGACCGAGAGGAGGCACCGCTCAGGGTGAGACCCACGGGAAGGTTGTACTTTATAGTGGTCAAATTGTTGAACCCAAAGCTAAAAAGGTTCCTACAGATCCGGGCCCTCATAGACTCGGGCTGTAATAGAGAGCTGATTTCCCCCAAGGTGGTGGAGGCTCTGGGATTGAAACGCTTACAACTGCCCCACCCCATGCACTTTGAACAGATGGATGAGTCAGTAATGGGGGGGGAACCCTGCACGCAAGAGACTGAGCCGTGCCCCCTGGGGATTGAGGATCACTGGGACTCAGAGACGTTTGTGATCGCGCCCGCCTGCGGCTACCCCGTGGTCCTGGGAGTGGGGTGGTTGGAAAAGCACGAGCCCCTCATCCGCTGGAGAGCCCAGACCATCAGATTTCCCGACCCAAGTTGCAACCAGCACCTTTGGCAGGCAGCATGGGGGCCACGAGCGCCAGCCGCTCGGGAGAGGGCGTGCGTCCTGGTGGAAGAGGTGCACCATGTCCCGGACGCCTACCGCGACCTGATGGAGGTATTTAGTGAGCGGGAGGCCAACCAGCTACCCCCCCACAGGAGCACAGACTGTGCGATAGAACTAATCCCCGGGGAAAGCCTTCCCAGGGCCAAGCTCTACCAAATGGGGTGGGCTGAGAAGAAGGAGCTGCGAAAATTCCTAGACTTGAACTTGAAAAGGGGGTTCATCAGACCCGCGACGGCCCCCCACGCGGCCCCCGTGTTGTTTAGAAAGAAAAAGGACCACAGTCTTAGGCTTTGCACGGATTTTCGTGGGATTAACGCGATTTCCATGTCAAACGCCTACCCCATCCCCCTCATCAAAGATTTGCTAAGCACGGTGGCGGGGGGGAAGATTTTCACAAAGCTTGACCTGCGGGACGCGTACTTCCGAGTGCGCATCAAGGAGGGGGATGAGTGGAAAACGGCGTTCAACACCCCGATGGGGCAATTTGAATATTTAGTCATGCCGTTTGGATTGCAAGGGGCACCGGGGGTGTTCATGAATTTCATAAATGATGTATTGCGGGAATTTCTGTACAAGGGGGTGGTGGTGTACCTTGATGACATCATTATTTATTCGCAAGACGAACAATCCCATGTGAAACTAGTGAGGGAAGTGCTGGCCACCCTGCTGAAGCACCAACTCTACGCCAAGCTGTCTAAATGCGAGTTCCACCGCACGGAACTAGACTATTTGGGCTTCCAGGTGTCTGGGGACGGGCTGGCCATGGATCCAGCCAAAGTTCAGGCAGTTCTAGAGTGGGCCCCCCCGAGGACACGTAGACAGCTCCAAAGTTTCCTCGGATTCTCCAATTTCTATAGGACATTCATTGAGGGGTTCGCCCAGATCGCTCTGCCCCTAACAGACCTCCTGAAGACGAAGGGGAAGGGGGAGGAGGCAAAGCGACCAGGGGCCAGGCTGAATTGGACACCGACTTGTCAGGCGGCTTTCGACCGGCTTAAACAACTGTTCACAAGCGAGCCGGTCTTAAGCCACCCAGATGAGCGGAAGGGGTTTGTGGTCCAATGCGACGCCTCCGACGTCGCCGTAGGAGCCATTCTCATGCAGAGGGATGAGGAGGGGAAGCTGAGACCCTGCGCTTACATTTCGCGAAAGTTCTCGGAGGAGCAGAGGAACTGGTCAGTGTGGGACAAAGAGGCTTTCGCTGTCATGTTTGCACTGAAAACTTGGAGGTCCTGGTTGGAGGGAGCCAGGGTGCCCTTTGAGATATGGACGGACCACAAAAATCTAGAGGCACTAACAGGGAAAAGAAAATTGAGTGAAAAGCAAATCAGGTGGGCGGGCTTCTTCTCCAGATTCGACTTCACCCTGAAACACATCCCGGGGACCCGCAATTTCCTAGCAGACGCCCTGTCCAGGCTCCCACAGCATGAGAGCCAGAGAGAGGAAGTGGTAGATTCCCTGATCCCCCCCACACAAGTGGCGGCTATGGTCACTACCCGCTCGCAGAGGAAAAAGGAATTGAGCGGGCTAAGCAAAGAACGAATCACCCTAGAGGCCGAACGGGAGGGAGGTGGGCGGCCGGAGGGGTTGCAGAAAAGAAAAGACGCTCTTTGGTACAAGGGGGAGAAACTGTACATCCCGGAAATATTAAGGAAAGAAATTCTCCAACTATGTCACTGCTCCAAATTAGCTGGGCACTTCGGCTATGTAAAAACCTTGCACTTGGTGCACCGGCAGTTCTGGTGGCCGTCCCTAAAGAAGGATGTGTCGGACTTTGTAGCTGGTTGCCCGGTGTGTGTGATGGCAAAAAGGAGGGGGGGGGAACCCCCGGGACTCCTACAGCCTCTGGAAACAGCAAAACGGCCATGGGCCATGGTGTCCATGGACTTCATAGTTGAGCTACCCCCCTCCCGGGGGAAAACAGTCATACTGGTGGTGGTGGACACGTTTTCAAAACAAGCCCACTTCATCCCCTGCAGCCAATTACCCACGGCCAAGAAACTAGCGACTTTATTTTTCGACCACGTGGCCAAACATCACTCCATCCCTGACAAGGTCATAAGTGACAGGGGGCCTCAGTTCGTTGCCACCTTCTGGCGGGAGTTTTGTAAGTTACTAGGGATGGAACAGGGGCTAAGTTCTGCCTATCACCCCCAGACGGACGGACAGACTGAGAGAGTGAACGGGGTGCTAGAGCAGTACCTACGGTGCTTTGTGAGCCTACGCCAGTCGGACTGGGTGGACCTCCTCCCCTTCGCTGAATACGCTTACAACAACAGCGCTCACAGTTCCACAAAAGCATCTCCCTTTGCAACAGTGTTCGGGTATGAGGGAAAGCCGATTCCCATGCTGCCAGGGGGGGAGGGATTGACGGGCTCAAGTTTCGAGCAATGGTGGCAAGGTCCCAGCCAATGTTGGCCAGCCATTCAAGAAAACCTGAAGCTGGCCAAGGAGGCGTATAAGAAACAGTACGATAAAAGCCATGTGCCAGTCTGGGACTTGAAGGTGGGGGACTCCGTGTACCTGTCAACAAAAAACCTGCCTCTGGCACAACCGTCTAGGAAATTGGCTTTTAAGTTCTTAGGGCCATTCAAAATCAAGCGGGTAATCAACCCGGTGACAGTAGAGTTAGACCTCCCCCCTGCTCTTGGTAAAGTCCACCCTGTTTTTCATTGCAGCCTACTGCGCAGATCTCCGGGGCCGTCCAAATGGCATTCACAAGATTCACCAACCCTCCCCTCGAAGGGGGAGTGCCGGAGCCTCTCGGGGCCCGAGTTCCGGAGCCATAAATGTGACTCGCCCTCCTTGCAAGGCCGCCCGGCAGGAGGGGGATCCTAGGGGGGGCAGTATGTCAAGTCTGCTATGGGTTACTCAATATCTGTATTAAGGTTGGTTCTGAAGTGAAGGAGTCTGGGTACTTTACAGTGTACACCGGGGGCTGCTAGCTCACTCTCCTGCCCCCTCTCTAGAAATGCCTTTGTTGTGTAACCTGCTTTGAAATGCTAACCTGTGAACAAGATAGTGGCGCCTTCCCAGCCTTGTTCTCTGTGGGGAGTATGGGGTGTCAAGACTTCGGTCTGGGAACGAAAGAAGTAGCATCCTAGTGTGAAGATGTGTTGCATAGATTGCCCCCCGTAGGAATCCTTTAGATTCATACTTTAAATACTGGATTAGTGCATATGTGTTCCAGTCCTTCAATCTCTGCCATGGTCCACAGTTTTGATTACAATAAACTTGCTACTTTATCAAGAGACTCGTTATTGAATTCAGCCGACTTGACACCTGGGCTATTCAGATCAGGTATTGTGTAGTCAGCACTGAATAGGGGAAATGTTAGCATAACGCCCTTCTCTTTCTGTCCTTGTCTGGAAGTGCCCATTTTTGCCACATTGATAAAAGCAAAAGGTGCTGCCGTTTCCTTTCTCATACTGTTGTAATTGGACTTGTCAGAACCCAAATTCTCGGCACAACTGCACATTTCTCTGAACACCCATTATGCCATAGTATTAATCACATATGACTTGTTCACAGTGCACTCTCTGAATATATTCAAATTAACCCTTAATGACTGGAAGATTTACCAAGAGGTTCCATAGCCTTCAGCTGACTCCATGAGCACAGGCTCTCTGCAGCTGTAAAAAGGTCAAGGTAGTCCCCTGTGCAAGCCCCAGTTGTTTCTGACTCTGGGGTGACGTTGCATCACGACGTTTCCATGGCAGACTTTTTACAGGGTGGTTTGTCATTGCCTTCCTCAGTCATCGTTGTCTGGAAGGCAAGCTGGGTACTCATTTTACCGACCTTGGAAGGATGGAAGGCTGAGTCAACCCTGAGCCGGCTATCTGAACCAGCTTCCACCAGGAATGAACTCAGGTCGTGAGCAGAGCTTGGACTGCAGTACTGCAGCTTACCACTCTGCGCCATGGGGCAGCTATAAATTCTGTTTCAATAAAAGTTGAAATTCTTAGGTAGCCAAAATTCACATTCTTGTCTTCTGTGTCTCACACCCACATGAAGAATTAAAAAAACAGCAAGACATATGCTGGAACAGAAGGGAATTCCACACAGGACTGTCATTTGTTTGTTGCCTGTATTACCAAGCCCAGGGAACTGTTGCAAGGAAGATGCATGAAGTATATGTTTTAAGTTACTCCAGAGCATTTAATGAAAATTCAGTACTGCGCAGCTTGTTTCAGATTTGGCAGTCCTCAAACCAAGCATCCCCCCCCATCACTGCTGAGCAACAGCTCACCTCTCAGACTTTCGCTTTTTGACATCAACACAAGACATAATGATAGCTTTGCTAATGAATCATGATGTCTGCAGTATCTTGCTTGACTTGTAAAAGATTTTCAATTCGTAATTTTGGCAGTGCATCGTTTTCGGAATGACCATGAAGACACTTTCCGATAGTAACAAATGGGGCACGTCTCACAGAGAGCGTCCTGCATCACTACTTACCTGTTTTAGAGAAACATGGAAGAGCTGGGGGAGGGGGAATCCTCTAAATTCAAGACTTGCGCACCATGCAGTCTATTCAGAGTAAAGTGGCTGTTCCGTCCCCTAGCCAGGCATTTGAGAACCTGCTAGGCAGCCCCCAATCAGATACATTAGAACTGTGGGTAGAAGGTTCTAGAGAGAAGAGAATCCAGCAAAGATTATTTGTGGGACTTGCTGCCTTCAGCATATCAAGTCACAAATATCTGGGTGACAACAATAGAGCCATGTGGTAGAAAAGCTGTTGTGGTTACCTTGCACAAGTCATGTCTGTCAGAACACTAGTATGGCTACATCCTACAATCAGTGCTTTTTTGTAGCAGGAACTCATTTGCATATTAGGCCAGACACTCCTGATGTAGCCAATCCTCCACGAGCTTACCATTTCTCCCACATAAGAGTCCACGCGCTTAACCACTACACCAAATTGGCTCTCTTAGTACAGGGCCTACTGTAAGCTGTAATCATGGCTGATCTAGAGCCCTGGTAATGGCAAATTACAATGTTCGTTATTTATGTACTGTCAATGCGAATGGTACATTTCAGAATAAAATCTCAAGAATCTGAAGTCTAGGAAAAGTTTTAGAGTGTTTTTTGTGGAGCACTACTGGCCCAATCTCATCCCCAGTATGGGAAGAAAAACCTTACCCATACCCTCGACAGCTTCATGACTGAGAAACAGTCTCTGCCATGTGTATCTGTCTACACATGACAAGTGGGCTGGGGGCATATTTCATTATTGTGAAACATTCAGGGTTCATTAAGTGAACTAGGTAACAGTATTGTTAAATATATGAGTTTCAACAGAGCATTCCCCTTGTCACAGTAACATTGTGTTAATGATTATGTTATGGGATATGAAGCTTGGGGGGAAAAACCTGCTATACTCATTATCTTTTTATATATTTAGTATTAAAAGCTGTAAACCGTAATTTCCATATTCCAAATTACAAAGGATCAATGTCAACCGCCAATATTTCCCAATAACAGAGTCCTTTTGTTTGAATCAAAAGTAGGTTTATTGGAAGAAACTCAGGAGCTTTGCCAAGGACACAAGCCTTGGGAGTAATGGGGTACAAACAGTTACACAGTTGCTATATAGGATATCATCAAAGGTTGCATTACAGATGCATACTTGAGTCACGGGTTCAAAGGTTACTAAGCAACTATCTATTTTATTACTAAGGAATCTTAGGCTATTGGAAACATCAAACCTTCTCTGTGAAGAGATAAGGATTGTCTGTGTGAAAGGGGGGGGGGGAGGCGGCTTGGAGGTACCACGGCCAGCCTTTAGTATAAACATCCCAGGGCCAGATGTTTTCGCTACGTGCCCTCTGGGCTGTAAATAGTGGGGGAGAGCTGGAGAACTGATGACCTGCTCTCTACATAGTAAAATGTGGTCCAGAAATGAGCGCACTTGACATACTGCGCCCCCTAAGCCTCCCTTCTGGGCTGTGAAGGATATTTAGCATAGAATTGTTTAATGCTGGGGCTCTTGCATTTGAACTAATCACCCATTCATTGTGGGCCCTTGAAAACGGTTTCCACCTAATCAGAAAGTACAATACACCCCGCTTCAGCTTAGCATCTAGGAGAGCTGATGACCTGCTCTCTACATAGTAAAATGTGGTCCAGAAATGAGCGCGCTTGACAGGATCCTATAGTTCTTCGAACACTTCTTTAAAAAAAAAAATTATTGAAAAATTACCGATAAAAATACAGCAATACTTATAGAGCTCATTGAAAATAATGGATAAGTGAATTAATGCTATAACAAATCCTATATATATATATATATATATATATATATATATATATATATATATATATATATATATATATATAATATATATATATATAAAATCTGCCATGCCAGATTATATAATATAATCTATATCCAAAAAGGCAAACCTTCTTTTACCAACCATAGTCTCACTAATACCAATTCAAAGAGGAAAGAGATAATTATGAATAACAACAACAAAAGCATCAACCCACAATTTAAAAATACATAATTTAAAAATTAGTAAAGTTCTGTACAATGTATTATTAGGCACCACTTCATGTTCTGTTAAGTAGTCTTTAACTTTGAACACTCCTCAGTGTTAGGGTTGGCATGCCAGCTCTGGTTTGGGAAATACCTGTTGATTTTGAAGGTGGAGCCAGAGGAGAAGGTGGAGCCAGAGGAGAAGGTGGAGCCAGGTGGAGCCAGAGGAGGGGAGGGACTTGAATAAGGTATAATGTCCAAAGTGAGCATTTTCCCTAGGTGAACTGATCTGTGTTGCCTGGAGATCAGTTGTAATTCCAGGAGATCTCTAGCCACAACATGGAGGATGGCAACCCGACTCAGAATACAACAGCCTTTTGTATTTATTTTGCATGAAGTTGTACTATCTTGGTTTGGAGCTTTGCCACAGTTGTTCTCTGCAATGGCTAGGGTTGCCAAGTCCAACCCCAGAAATATCTGGGGACTTTGGGGGTGGAGCCAGGAGACACTGGGGTGGAGCTAGGGGGGAGGGGGGAAACAGCGCCGGGGAGCGTGGTGAGCCGCCCTGCAGCTGCCGCCTCTTCTCCGCTCGCCGTGGCTGCTCCTCCAAGATGGGCTCAGGCTGAGTCCATCTCGGAGGAGCAGCCACAGCGAGCAGAGAAGAGGCGGCAGCGGCACGGTGGCCTCGCCCACTCCGCCTCTGGGGTGGAAGTGGAGGGGGGTGGAGGCGGGCCGGGGGCGTGGTGAGCCGCAAGTCTGGGTCCTAGAAGGGCCTGGATTCGCGGCTCGCCATGCTCCTGGCCTTCCTCGCCCTCCCCTGTGCTACCGCCGCCTCTTGGCTGCTCCTCCGAGATGGGCTCAGCCTGGGCCCATCTTGGAGGAGCAGCTGCGGTGGGCGGGGAGGGGGCGGCAGCGGCGCGGTGGCCTCGCCCGCTCCAGGATCGGGCGGCTTGCCATGCTCCCCGGCGCCGTTTCCCCCTCCCCCCACTTCCTTTTTTTGGGGAGCGGGGGAAGAGGGTGGAAATCCTGGGGTCCCCCGCCAGGGCGGGAGGGTTGGGAAGCCTAGTAATGGCTCAATACTACTTTTGAAAGTTTCTTCTAGCAGCACTAATGAAGTTACCTGAATTTTCTTATGTGGAAGAAGTTTAAGATTTGGAAATGTTTCAAGTGTGGCAGCTCAAATTAGAAGGCTGCTAAAAAAGCACTTCCCTGCAGTCATGCTCTACACAGTAAGTATAATATTTAAAAATTTCTTTTCATACCCCTTACATTGGCTCATATGTGGCAATTACTCTATGAGCAGGTGCCAAGAAAGTCAATAAATTTGTAGCGTTAGAACATAACTACATGATATGCCCCAACAGATGTCGGGTCATGGTTTTGTGGCCGGACTTGTGGTCAGATGTATACTGGGAGAACTCATCTTAAAAAGCACTTGTTTGTTTCCCACTGCCATAGAGTGCTGCGAGGGGGAATAAGGAGTTTCTGGTTTTCCCCTACACTGCTTTCACTAGCAGAAAGGGCAGTGCAGCTTCTTGCCCCTCCTTTTCTGCCTAACCGTGCCCTAGGAATAATGTATGGACTCAGACCTAAAGTGTGAACCCACGTATCTGAAATTTACCTTATAGCCCTAGTTGGAAGTTACACAGGAGGCACAAAAATATGGTTGCTCTGAATAATTGCCTCTTTTGGGGTGAAACTGTTGCCGGGGGGGGGGGGGGTGTCAGAAAAGTTTCCTCTCAAAAACTTTATATTTGCGCTTATCCGACTTATGTCTATTGTTCCACTAATTGGCTGCTATTTCAGATCATCTCCCCAACATATTTTAGGAATTATCTGTTCATCACAGAGTGATGCCAATCAGTCAGGAACTTTGTGAGGTGTGACATTTACGTGGCATTTTGTCAGACTGCTAGTTGCGGTATGCATACATACCATGAGGAAATGAATTGCCAAAATTTGATATAATTTACAATGTTACATTTTATGTGTGAGCATGAAAACAATGGAACAAGCTCCATGATCCTAATAAGGTCACAATTTGACCACACAGAATGGAATGTGAATCAATCAACACCTATTATATCAACAATCCTTCTTGGTGTGTATGTATATCCATGTATTAGCGACCACTGAAGAAGGCCCATTGGGCCAAAACGTGTTTGGTCTGGTTTACTGTGATTGTAGTGTTATTTGTAGGTTATCAACTTGTGTATATTCATTTGTATTCTGTAATGTACATTGAGGACTACTACTTCCAGTGATTACAGTTTAGAGACTAAATTCAAGGCCTATGTTTATAATTTGTATTTTATATGCACTATACAATAAATTGATTTATTTTGTTTAATTTTAACATTGTTTCCGCTCAACCTTTGTGGTACCTAATTCAATATTTTGGGTTGGGTTTGTATTTCCTTTTTAAAAAAGAAGTATTTTCCAGTTACGTTCCAGAGAATTCTGGAGCTTCTTGGAAGTATACTAAGGTTCTACTGAAGTTTTCAGGGGATACTCAATGAAAAGATCAGGGATGATGGAAGCAATGTTCCCACTAAGCTGAGGTAGTGTGAACTAACTCACACTTTTTAGCCTCTGGCTCACACATTTTTGTTTTAGCTCAGGAAAAATGACCCCAGAGCAAGTTAATTTATGCAGTAGCTCACTGCATAATGCCAGGAGCTCATGAAGTAGAATTTTTGCTCACAAGACTCCACAGCTTAGAGGGAGTATTGAATGGAAGAGCATTGCTGAAAAGCAGGTTTATAGTTGCTGTCAATCTTCCCCTGCAAATTGAAGCTGTATGAGAGCATTGGGTGATTTCTAGAATGCATCTAGTTCAAGTAGGGCATCTGTATAGCCTAACGAGCCTGGACAGTACCCCACATGAGCTGAGCGTTCACCCTGCAGTACAGTGAAATTGTCGGACAGATGTGCAGGGGTTCCTTGTTAGACAAGTCAACAGCACTGTACCTGAAAGCGGAAGGTTTGAAACCCAGTGGTGTGAATAGATGGGTTAGGAGATGAATTATCTCAGGCTCACCTGAATATTGCTGAGTGACAACTTCTTCAGTGAAAACGTCGTTCAGTTATTGCTTTGTTACAGTCACAGCTTGTGTTCTGTGCAGTTTAGCAGCAAAGGAAAATGCCGGTGTAACTGCATTCAGGACATTAATAAAAAGGACAAGGTGGAAGCACAAAAAAGCTTTTGTACATGCTGCATTGTCAAAGAGAATCTGGCAAGAGAGGAAGGGTTTCTCTTAAGTATCCTTATATAAATGCCTAACAAGTTAAAAAAATTATTCATTTCTGTTTGGGTGTGGGAAGGGGGAAAAGAAAAAGAAGGTAGGAAGAGTAAGGCAGAGTTGCAAGTAAGTAAAGGGCAGGGCCGTAGCTAGGATTTTTCCAGTCAGGGCAGTGGGGAGGCCTGAAAAAATTAAAATTAAAAAATAAATACATAAAATACTTTCCCCTTCTCCACCCACCCCGGCCAGTGTCCCAGGAGGAGGAGGAGGTGGAAGCACACATGGCAGGTACAGCTCTGGCAGGGTCTCAGGCACAACTGGCAGCCCAGTCACTCCCCCCAAGCATGAATGGCAGAGGGTCTGAGAGAAGGTGGGCTGGAGAAGGCCAGCAGATGCAGACTGCCCAGAGAATGTGGCACAGGAGCACCAAACAGAGGGTTGGGAGGAGCACCGGGCTGCCATTAGGCAGCCCTGTCACTTCCTCCAGCATGAATATCAGGGCAGGCAGGGGCTAAGAGAAGGCGGGCAGGTACAGACTGCCTGGAGAATGCATTGCAGGAACATCAAGCAAAGGGTTCGGAGGAGCACCAGGCTTCCAAGACTTGAACACTGGCTGAGTGTGCTGCAATCTGCCCATAAAGGATGGAAGGGTGAGTGGCTGCCAAACTTGATCTGCTGCTTCTTGAAGTGCTTGGTGAAGGTCTGCAGGTCTCATGGGTCCAACTCCTTGTTGCTGAGGCAGGAGGCCAGGCCATGGGGAGCTGCCACCAAGATTTGGATGCCAGCCAAAGTAGGGGCAGGGTGGCTCATGATAGTGCCAAGCATGGGAAGTCGGGGGCCAGGACCTTAGGGGCCCCACCCTGGCTACGGACCTGGTAAAGGGGATCTTGTTGCCTCCCTGGGTCACTGTTAGTTTTGTTTCTACTTCTGGAGGGGAATAATTGGGACTGGAAGACTCTTGTATTACTGAGGATGTGGTCTTAATTTAATGATAAAATTAGAACCTGTTACGGGTGTAGTGCTGAATACTAGCAGTGAAAGATCCAAAAGGGTGAACTGGTGAATTGAAACAATTTATGAAGTTGGATGTCTTGGTTAGAACTGTCAGTGGGACTGGAGAAATATGTCCTTTTCCTTTGATAGAAGCTTAATTTGTGAACATGGGCAGTTGAAGCTTGTACTGTCATGGAGTGGATAACATCATCTGGTAAATAATATCCTATTATCTGTTAAAAGGACAGGACACCCCCCCCCCCCCTTCCTAGGCAGCTATCATCCCTAGTCTTGGTAGAAAATATTTGTGTTTTAATTAATGTCCGTTTTGAAAGTTCCATTTTGAAATTACAGGGTAGTCAATCTAACGTCAATACCAGGTAAATTGGTGGATGTTATTAAAGAGAGAATTAGTAGGCCCGTTGATGACCAATCAAATTGAGGACAAATCAGCATGGATTCTGTAAGGGAAGATTTTGTCTCACTAATTTTTTGGAGTTCTTTTAAAAAAAAAATTCAAAACTTTATTATAATAAAAAATTACAGAATAATCCATATTTCCAGAGCATAAATAAAAACAGAACAATCAAATGAATTAAAAACCAAACCAAACATCAAACAGCAGCACAAGAAACATATTAATAATAAAACCAATATTATAAATACTTTTAAGGTGATCTACTACATTAGATTAATAATATGGTACCTGTAGGGATTTTGAAGAATCAGACCTGGCAAATGAATATTCTAGAAAAGGCAACCATTTGTAAAGAGAGGAGTTGTCACTCTGAGTCTGTAGTAGGTTTCAAGCTGTCTGCAATTTTGTCCATAGCATACACTTCCCAGACTTTGGCATACCATAATTTTACAGACTTGCCAAGGTGCCACTGCTGCCCTGCTAACACTTCTGACTGAGGCTGGGTATAAAGTGTCTCGGAAGAAAGCTCAGCTATGCCAAGAGACAGTGAAATTTTTAGGCTTCCATATATCCCAGGGCAGACGGCAGCTAGGCAGGGAGCGAAAAGAGACTGTGCGTGCCATTCCTGTGCCCACTACCAGGCGCCAGCTGAGAGTTCTTAGGAGCAGCAGGGTTCTGCAGAATTTGGCTCCCCAATTTTGCCATAACAGCTAAGCCCTTATACGAAGCTATTAAGGGGGGGAGAAAAAGCACCTTTTGAATGGACAGAGCAATGTCAAAATGCCTTTGAAGCTTTAAAACGCCAGCTCATGCAGGCCCCAGCTCTGGGACTACCTGATACTGACAAGCTCTTTACTCTTATGTGCATGAGCGAGAAGGACTAGCTGCAGGTGTTCTAACTCAATTGCTGGGATCCTGGCCCGGACTGGTGGCATATTTGTCTAAGCAATTAGACACTGTAGCAAAAGGGTGGCCCCCCTGTTTGCGCTCAGTAGCGGCTGTCGCAGAACTTGTGAAGGAGACAGTCAAGTTTACCTTTGGAAGTCAACTTGAAGTAAGAGTTCCCCACTATGTGCAAGCCCTTCTGGAGCGCAAAGGGAACTATTGGTTCACCAATGCCCGTATGGTTAGATATCAGGCACTTATGTTTGAAAATCCCAGAGTGAAAATAGTGACTGTGTCAGCTCTGAACCCAGCCTCTTTGTTGCCAATGCCTGATGATGTATTGGAGCATGATTGCTTAGAGGTTATGGAAGAAGTATTCTCCAGCCGGCCAGATCTTAAAGATGTCCCATTTTCAGATCCTGATATTGAATATTATACCGATGGGAGTAGCTTTATCCAGGATGGGAAGTGCAGAGCAGGATATGCAGTAGTCACTCTAGAAACAGTGATAGAAGCAGAACCGCTGCCTGTTTCAACCTCTGCACAGAAAGCTGAGTTAATTGCCCTCATCAGAGCACTCCGGTTAGCAGAGGGACTTAAAGTAAATATTTACACAGACTCTAAATATGCTTTCATGACGCTGCATACCCATGGAGTCCTATACGAAGAGAGAGGCTTAATTACTGTGAGCGGCAAAGGAATTAAAAATGGTAAAGAGATCTTGGAATTGTTAGAATGTCTGGGCACCCTGGCACATAGCTGTCATCCATTGCCGGGGCCATCAGAAGCCCCTAAGTCCAGTAGCAAGAGGAAATCGGAAGGCAGATTTAACAGCTAAGGGGGCAGCACTAAAGCCTTATCAGGGAAGCACAGAAATTCTGCCTTATCCAGAATTTGGTTTCCTTAACCAAATGGAGTCCTCGGTATTCACTAGCTGAGGAGCAGTGGGTTCAAACTCAAGGGGCAGTAACCAAACGAAGGGATGGCTGGTATGTTCTCCCCGATGGCAGAATTTATATTCCAGAAGCTGTCGCATAGCCATTAATTCAGAATCTGCATGAGGGAACACATTACGGAAAGACTGCACTAGAACACTCTGTGAGTCAGTGGGGATATATTAATCGTGTGAGTTCACTGACATCCCAAGCCTCTGCACAATGTGTTACATGTGCAAAGAATAATCCAAGGTTGGGTCCCATTCAACTCCCTGGGAGTCAGCCAGTGGGAGCAACACCTTTCTCCTTCCTAGTTGTGGATTTCACTGAGATGCCCAAAGTTGGATATTACCGTTACATGCTTGTATTTGTTTGTACGATGTCTGGATGGATTGAAGCTTACTCCACACGCACTGAGAAAGCCAATGAGGTTGTAAAAGTCTTATTAAAAGACATTGTGCCTAAATTTGGTTTACCTGTAATAATTGGGAGCGATAATGGATCTTCATTTATAGAGAAAACTGTACAGGGTGTGTCTACGTTGCTTGGTATTACCTGGAAATTGCATGCAGCCTACCACCCACCGAGTTCAGCAAAAGTTGAAAGGGCCAATAGAACTTTGAAGACTGCCTTGTCTAAACTCTGTCAGGAAACCCATTTGCCATGGACTACAATGTTGCCAATTGCATTGTTTCGATTGCACTGTTTGCCACACAAACGACTTTGTCTGTTGCCTTTCGAGATCGTTTGTGGAAGACCCCCCCCCCCAATAATCCAAGGAGTTCGAGGTGACCTTTTGCAGTTAGGGAGCCTTATAACTTTTGAGGAATTGCAAGCCTTGGGCAAAGCTGTAAAGGAGGTGAATAAGTATGTGTTTGAAACTTTGCCATATCAAATTTATTTGCCTGTACATGCTTACCAGCTGGGGGATAGTGTGTGGGTAAAAAGCTGGAGGGCAAAGACCTTACAGCCTAGATGGAATGGCCCATTCACTGTCCTTTTAAGTTCCCCTACATCCGTCAAGGTACAAGGCGTAGCAGCGTGGATCCATTGGTCACATTTAAAGCAAGCTGCAGATTACTGAAAAGCTTAGCCAGTTCCAGGGAAACCATTAACTTTGAAACTTTATAAAGACCCTACCTGACCTTATGCTATTTAGTAAAGACTGTTAAAAGTCAGCAGCCTTACTCCAGCTACACCCGGAAGCTGGCTGGTCTACGCATGGCCGAGGCTTGGAGGCAGCAACCTTGCCCCAGCCACACCCGGAAGCTGGCTGGTCTACACACAGCCGAAGCTTGAGGAAGTCTTCTGGAGCCATACAGAGTTAGATATTCCTTTGTATTAGTTTGCTGAACTTCTTGAATTGCTTATTTTTCTGTATTGAATATATTATTACAATAGTGCTGTTTCGCTATAAGCATTTGCAGTAGGACTTAAAAAAATGCATGCTTCAAAAGCTCTTATTGCTGTGCTTTCTTGCTATATTTTTGCCAGTGTGCCAATGTGCTGTACTCAAGCAGTGAGATGTACTAGATGTTGGGAAGGAAAGGATTCTAAACGTATGTTGCATGTTCAATCTAGGGGGGTGCATGGAGTCTGCATAAAACCTAACACTCAGATAGTTTGTGTAGAACGTGGAGTATCTTATTATCAAGCAAAAATAGAATATCCTGGATTATGCAGGACAATAGCTTTTGGAGGAAGTTTCCGCTGCCCGACGTCACAGTGGGTATGCTGGCCAGTTGATTTAAAGTCTAACCAGGTAAAAAAGCCCAACCCTAAGCCTAAGCTACTTGTCCAGGAGAATAAGAAAATTTTGTATAAGACTGTGTTTGTATAAGACTGTGCTCAGGACAAGAAATTTGTCATTCTAGAACCTGGGAGTAATAGCCGCCTCCCTTAATATTTCAAACTGGCACGTCCCAAATCATAACTTTTTGAAAGAGACACCACTAGATGTTTTATTAGTAGATATTCAAACCGACAAAGCGATTTTCCAATCTTGTTTACCAAGGATTGGTTATCCAGAATATCTCCATGGGAAGAAATATCCATGAAGCGACACAGATTTTGTTGCTTCCAAGTGGAAAAGGAGTTAGACGAATATCCAGGTAAAAACCAAGAGAGACCCAAAAAATGAGAAATTGGTGAGATTGGGGGGGCTAGATAACTACTAAGTTTATCCCATTGCTGGAAAATAGCTCTAAGAAATGGATTTGAGAGAAGATTAGGTGACCTACGATTAGGTAGTTCCCATAAAAGAGTTTGAAATTGCCTACGACCAAGATAAGTACTTTTTTTTTTGAGTTCTTTGAAGGGGTGAACAACCACGTGGACAAGGGCGATCCAAATATGTTGTTTACCTAGACTTGCAGAATGTTTTTGATAAAGTTCCTCATCAAAGGCTCTTGAGTAAACTCAGTAGTCATGGAATAAGGGGACAAGTCCGGTTGTGGATTAAAAACTGGTTAATTACCAGGAAACAGAAAGTGAGTATAAATGGGCAGTTTTCACAGTGGAAGGTGGTAAGCAGTGAGGTACCACAGGGCTCAGTATTAGGTCCAGTGCTTTTTAACTTGTTCATTAATTATTTGGAGTTGGGAGTAAGCAGTGAAGTGGTTAAGACCGCAGATGACACTAAGTTGTTCAGGGCAGTGAAAACCAGGGAGGACTGTGAGGTGGTCCAGTGGGATCTATTGAGGCTGGACGAGTGGGTGTCAATGTGGCAAATGAGGTTCAGCGAGGGCAAGTGCAATATAATGCACATTGGAGCCAAAAATCCCAACTATAAAGAAACATTGATGGGGTCTGAACTGGCAGTTAACTGACCAGGGGAAAGATCTTTGAGTCATGGTAGATAATTTACGGAAAATGTCAACTCAGTGTGCAAGTGCAATAAAAAAAAGGCAAAAGCTGTGCTGGGGATTATTAAGAAGAGAATTGAAAACAAATCAGCCAGTATCATAATGCCCCTGTATAAATTGATGGTGCAGCCTCATTTGGAATACTGTATACCAGGGGTGTCAAAGGTGAGGCCTGAGGGCGAAACTGGCCCACCCAGGGCTTCAATCAGGCCCAAGGGGCTCCCTTCTCCCCCCTCCCCCCTCCTGTCCTCACCCTGTGAGGCTCAGAGGCTGTGATGACGTTCCCAGCTCCTCCTGCCTTCTTTTTTCAGAGGCTAAAACTGAAAGCAAAGCTGCAAAGAGAACTTGGAACGGATTTCCCATTCTGGCTTATAGGTAGAGCAAATGTGAACCGAAAATCCACTCCACATTTTCCTTGCAACTTTGTCTATGTGTTTCAATGGAGAGGAACTTCCCAGGGTTCCTATGGCCACCTGAAGCTTCCTGGAGTTGTGTCGTTGTAAACCAAACATTGATGCCTTGAGCCAGCTTTGTCTCTTCCCAGTGGAATGAGAACTAGTGCCTAGTGAGTACTCTAACTTGGGAACCCACAGCCAAAGGGGCATATGACACTGGAGAGCCATTGCTAACCTGAGTAGCCCCGGGGATGAGGGGGGGAGAAGCTTGCAATGCCTTGCCATTTCATTTTTTCCCAGGCTGAGAGCATTTTATTTAAAAAAAAAATTCTGCTGTGATCTTTGTGCTTTTTCTTGATGTTTTATTTTTAAAATTGCATTGCAAAATCCCACTATCCCCCCTTTTTGTTTTAAACAAAACATTGCAAGAGTTTTAAACATGTTTGTATTTTAAGTTAAAAACTGATATATTTGTGTCGGCGTGTGTCCTTTATAAAGTCCTATATCTCTGCTATCTGGCATTACATTTTAGCACATGCATGGCTCGGCCCCACAAAGTCCCATTTATGTCAGATCTGGCCCTCCTAACAAATGAACTTGCTACCCCTGTTGTATAGAATTCTAGTCACTGCACCTCAAAGAAGATATTGTAGCATTGGGAAAGGTGCAAAAAAGGGCAACTCAGATTATTAAGGGGATGGAACTCTTCTCCTATGAAGAAAGGTTAAAGAGGTTGGGGCCCTTTAGCTTGGAGAAACAATGACTGAGGGGTGACATGATAGAGGTTTACAAAATTATGCATGGGATAGAGAAAGTAGAGAAAGAAGTACTTTTCTCCCTTTCTCACAATACAAGAACTGGTGGACACTCAATGAAGTTGATGAGCATTAGGTTTAGAACAGATAAAAGGAAGTACTTCTTTACACAAAAAGTAATTAACACATGGAATTCGCTGCCGCAGGAAGTGTTGGGAGCTACAAGCATAGACAGCTTCAAGAGGGGATTGGATAAATATATGGAGCAGAGGTCCATCAGTGGCTATTAGCCACATGGAACGCTCTTTCTGGGGCAGTGATGCTCTGTATTCTTGGTGTTTGGGGGAACCACAGTAGGAGGGCTTCTGGAGTTCTGGCCCCACTGGTGGACTTCCTGATAACAACTGGAGGTTAGCCACTGTGTGACACAGAGTGTTGGACTGGATAGGTCATTGGCCTGATCCAGCATGGCTTTTTATGTTCTTATGTTCTAAAGTGTTTATAAGTTAAATAGAATCATTGCATAAATAATAATATAGACCAGTTAATTAGAATTATCTGTCTCTGGAAAAAATCTATATTATGCAATGAATTATGCAAAGTCATGTTTAAATATCGCAGTAATGAAATACTTGTATATTGATATTTACCTCATACAATATTTATTAACCAGTCCTTAACTGCGCTGACATCAGTGGGAGCTTTGCGGTTGGGACTACAGTATACGGGATAAGTGAGAAGACATGGGCCCACAGAGTGGATTAGAGAGGATTACCGTGATCTTTAAAAAAGCAAAGCAGTTTATTTTGAAAGCTGAAGGCATTTCATTCCACATCTGATTACTGCAAACACAAACCTTCATGGGAAAACAGAATTTTACCCTATCACCTCAGAATATAGTGTATTTATAAATGGTAGTTGCCAGACATTTCACTAGGAAGAGCCACCCCCAACAAACAACCAATTTTTGTGTTAATTCAAATAATTGCACACCATTTGGCTTGTTACTAGTTTTTCTGCATGTGGATTAAGCTCTGTGAGGAGCACGCTTGTTTGCTGCATTGTGTGAAGAGCTTGATTTTTTTTTTTCATATTTAGAAGTACACCGAGGGTCTTGATGCAGTAGATTCTCAATCTTCGTATATATAATGCAGAAAGAATACATATACACCGAGGGTCGTATTGCAATAGATGCTCAATCTTTGTATATATAATGCAGAAAGAATACACGTAGATGTGTGATGTGGCCCCCAGAAGCCCCCCCCCATCTCTTTTGCATTGTACTGTTTATGACACTCACTCCCAGCACCCCACCATCTCCACTCCAAGGGCTCTCCCAGCTTCCTGGTATGTCCTGGCCTACTTTTCCTGAAATTGCCATTTTACAGTATTTAGTCTCTTAAGCTTGGAAGTTGCTGTGGTTAGGTTCTGCTTGGAAGACTCACTCCCTGACCATTCCTTCATTTATCCCAATATGGTGTAGGCTGTTTTGTCATTTCTTGTGGTGAAAGTGCTGTGCTTCTGCACAAATCTGTTGGGTCTTAACATCTTCCAGGCCAGCCTCTGCCAATCACAACAGGACCGGAAGTCTTCGAACAGTGGTGCTGACATCTTTTTGTCGTCTTTCCCGCAGGATGAGATCACTTTTCAGTCCATGAAAACTGGACTGACCATTGGACAGACCAATTAGATGTCTGCTTTGCCAGTGCAGCTTCTGAAATTGGAATTCAGGGCATACCTCAAAAGGATTTGGGATCATAGGAGTTGGATGGCCATATAGTATTTATTTTAAACATTTTGACCCCCGCCTTTGAACCAAAAATGTTTTAGGGACTGTTTACGAAGAATTGAAAAAGCAAATCCATAAAGACAGTAAACAGATGATATGAAACATAATGCTCTGATACTTAGCTCATACGAGTTTCAAGGGTTCATTCCCGGTGTTTAATTTTCAGCAGCCATTTACTTCTGCTAAAATCTTGGAAGAGTAGGACTGAATCTTTGCACCGCAGGATGAAACATGTCCCTTTGGCACCTGAACCTCCTACTGATTCTTTTGAGAAATATAGCAAAGTAGCCTTTTAACACCTGGAGTCCACATGTCTGTCTCCAGGCTTGCCTTGAGTTAGCATTCTCGTGCTCTCATTAAACACCCCCTACTTGAGCGGCTGCCCCTTGGCAATACTGAGTCCTCATTCTGAGCAGCTTGATTCACGGGCATTCAGGCACCTGCTGTGAAGGAGGGTTTGCTGGCCCATTCTCTGCATGGCTGTTCCTCTCACTAAGCTGGAGGAGGTGTTGAATCCAGCTGAGAGGTTTCAGTGCATTGCTCTGACACATCATTTGGATTGCCTGGAACAGAGGGTGGAGTTTCTGTGATCGATCCCACCAGCATAAGGGGTTCAAAAAGGCACCCAGCTCCTCTTTGTAAGATTCTTGTAGCCAGATTTCAAGGGCTTCCAAATTGGTCAAGCACTTTCACTGTTCATCGTGTATGTTGAGGTACAGGCAAATATCACTCATTGTCTTTTAGGGACAGGATAAATTCACAGAGGTCATTGTCCTGGCATCTTAGTAGTCTTCTCCTTTCTGACATATTGGAGGGGGTAGATTTGGAGTGGGGTGACTTAGCTGGCTCACTGTGTCTTCCAGGCAAACAGCCTGGTTATATTCTGAGGCAGAGATCGTGTAAGCTGCTTGTTTTGAGAGCTCTTTCCTTCCCTTCCCAACTGATTCAGTAACAGTGGGATCCCCACCCACCCCCAATCATACCAAGTGCTATTACTTGTCTGAAAGATATCTTCTGAGTTCCAGATTTTTATTCTTCAGCCTCCTTTGTGACTTATTAGGATCAATAAGGAGTCACTTCTACCTCGCTAGGATGGTTTCCACTCCATTTTCAGATGTTACTCAAACTTGCAATTGAATATTGAGCAATTAGGTAGGTTTTGTACTCTAGTACAACTTTCTTTGGGGAACCTTAGTGTGTCTTCTGGCATCCATACATAAAAAATTAAGCGTGCTGTATATAGCTACACAAACAGTTGTTTTTTTCCCTTTTATTTTGTTCAAGGAATCCAAGATACTTAAAAGTGAATGAACATTTTCAAAGGAGTCCCTCCCCATATTCCAAACACCTCATTTGGGAAGTAGCTGTTTGCATCTAGTCTCCTGCTTATCTGAATGGGCAGTGGTTTCAGTTATTAATGTGCTGTTTCTAGTCTCTCAACTACATGTACCAACTTCAGAGGTGATAGTTGCACAAAGGCAGTAAGTATCTTGTGACTAGTTAAGGAACTTTCTTCAAAAGTCCTCTTGTTTAACAATAGCTCTGTGCATCAAAACTCTTTTTGAAGATGATGATGATGATATTGGATTTATCCCCAAGCTTTCACTCCGAGTCTCAGCGTAGCTTACAATTTCCTTCACTTTGACTCCTCACAACAGACAGCCTGTGAGGTTAGTGGGACTGAGAGTCCTCTTCGAGAACTGCTCTTGAGAAAACAGTTTTGAGAGAGCTGTGACTGATCCAGGGTCACTCAGCAAGTGCATTTGGAGGAGTGGGGCATCAAAACTGTTTCTCCAGATTAGCCTACCGCTCTTAAACCACTTCACCAAACTGGATCTTGGTTTATTAGCAGCCTTATTAGCCAGTTTGGAAGCCTGCTTCAGATTTCACTAGGTGAGCTATTTTACAAACCCAAGAGAGGTGCAAGCATCTTGTTCTTCTGTGAACATTTAACATTCTTCCCAAAATAACACAATACTACCTTCCATAAATCACATTTTAGGAAACTTACCACCATGCTATTTGAGGTCTGATTCATGAAAGCATGTGCTGGAATAAACCTTTCAGTCTCTGAGGTTCCACTTGACTTCTGTTTTATTTCATGTCTTGCTAAAGGAATGGTATTGCAGTGGGAATCCAAAATTTAATACGTACGAGGGGACATTCAGTTTTAGATGTTTTTCCCCCCTAGTGAATTAATAGGAAGTAGCCATCGAGATCAAACAGACAGCTCCATGCATTAAAAGAAGTGGAGGCTTGCTCATTCTTTCCTTTCATGTGTCCAGTGTAACATCAAAGGAGAAATTCATTCAGCTCTGTGTTCAGATGCGCAGGTTTCAAATTCATGTGGAGTCCTTCCGTCCCACAGTCAACGTAACTAGACAATAGTGTTAGATAGGAATCTTGCACCTTTATAGTTGTGCAGAAGAGGGAGCTTGGCCAAAGCAGCTTTTCTGTTGCATAGAGTTACAGAAACAACACCACTGAAATGCCTTCTTCTGTATACCTTGTCTTGAATATAGTCACCTAACTGTACACATGAGAGGCTGGGAGAAGCAGAAGTTCTCCCTTAGACATTAACTAGATGAGCCAAAGTAAGGATATGGAAGGGTTATAAACATCTGCTTTAAAGAGTAAGTGAGCTTATGTTGGGTTCTCTCCCCATCTGAGAGTTTGAGCATCTTTATCATTCTGAGGAGTAAGAATGGTTTTACCACATGTCAAATCCAGATATGTGGTGAAATATGTGCACTAATGTATGTAACCATACAGAGTGGGGATTCTGTTGGAGGATATGAACATATGAAGCTGCCTTCTAGTGAATCAGACCCTTGGTCCATCAAAGTCAGTATTGTCTGCTCAGGCTGGCAGCGGCTCTCCAGGGTCTCAAGCTGAGGTTTTTCACACCTATTTGCCTGGACCCTTTTTTAAAGATGCTGGGGATTGAACCTGGGACCTTCTGCTTCCCAAGCAGATGCTCTACCACTGAGCCACCGTCCGTCCCCAGTATGGATGGACACCTAATAGTGGTTGCTTCGCTACAGAATTATTTGCATGTGCTTTGATCTGAGAGGTTAAACGGCTGTGCAGCCTTCCTGAATTGCCAGTGTGGGAGCTCAGCATGTGAATGTTTTGACTTTTGAGACCCTTTCCATGGGAGACAAAAGCAGTAAGGCAGCCACAGTTTAAATCCATGCAACTCACAGGCAGGAGAAAAGAGGAAACTGCTTTGCTGTTAAATACCCCTCCACGTACACACCCCTCATGATGCTGCTGCTCTTTGCAGCCATACCGCCACAAATAACATAATGAGGTGAATGGATGTCTGCCGAACTCACCGTTTCTGTGGAGTTATGCTGGGGTTGAATTTGGCCTGTGGATTTAATTATCATCCAATGGAATAACGAAAAAAGCAAGGGGGCTATGATGATTGCATTTTCTTTTTAATTTACAGCAACACTCTGGGTGCAGATTAGCTGTCCCTGTTCCCTATTGATTTTTCTTTGCTTTGCCTCTCAAGGGGAAAAGCATACAGTGTGATAAATGGATGACTGCTTTCACTGCAGCTTTGGCTCGGTCACTTTGTGGGGTGTAGTAGAATGGTCCAGATTCTTCCTTTTGTGTTGGTGTAATTTATTTTGAGGCAAACCCCTTCATGCTGCAGTGTTGTCAGTTTGGTTGAAAGCATTTTGAGACATATTGATGTATTCTGGATGTTTATCACATTTGATTAAATATATCTTCTTACAAGGATTTTAATGCTAATAGCACTAGTGATACAATGCCAGGTGCGATATACTGTTTCACAAATTTACAGGATTAAGATCTCAGTGGGCTCAATTATTCTGGAAACCATAGTCCAGATTGATAATCCACTTTAATGTTGCTGTTTATGCGTTTGGGCAAAAGTACACAGGTTATTAGATGTACTTAATACATAATATTTTCTTTCATAATATATGTAATGTAAACTATTGATGTTGTGTTATATTTTATCCGGTTCATAGTTCATATTCTCATTTTTATTTAAAGTTTATCCAAGAGTCTTACTTCATTGGTGGCCCATTCACACCAGCATAATATTGGCTTAGTTTAACTGGTGTCCTTCACTTACCTAGAAGAGAAACTAAGCAAAACGTTATGTGACTTCCAGGAGTAAAAAGTATAGCAATATCACTGGAGTCTGTGGTAGTAGTTCCAAAATAAATTAATCTTGGAATAGAATGCCTGTGTCATCCCACAGGAACCATGAATGGGAGAAGCCGGTCCTTAGGGCTGTGACTTAGCAGCAGAGCATCTTTTTTCATGCAGAAGACCCCAGGTTCAGTACCAGCATCTCCAGTTAACAGACTCAAGTAGTAGGTGATGTAGAAGACCTTAGAGCAAGGGTGACCAAACTTGCTTAATGTAAGAGCCGTATAGAATAAATGTCAGATGTTTGAGAGCCATAAGACATGAACATCAGATGTTTGAGAGCAGGCAGGAAGGAAAATAGATGGGCAGAGGAAGGATGGAGGGAGAGGTGTTAAGGAAGCAACTTTAACTTTTTAAAAAATGCATTCTCCAAGCAGCTGGCTGGCTTGGCAAAGCAATTTGAAGAGAGAAACGCCTTCTCCAAGCTAGCCAATGAGGCAGTGGGGGCTTCGAGAGCCACACGATACGTGTGAAAGAGCCACATGTGGCTCCCGAGTCGCAGTTTGGCCACCCCTGCCGTAGAGCGTTGCTTCCAGTTAGAGTATAGACAGTACTGATCTTGGTAAACCAGTGATCAGTATTCACATATGACAGCACTGTAACACTTCTATGATGCCGCCATGCCAGAAGCACAACCTACCTTTGAAAATAGAATAGAGTCCAGTGGTACCTTTGAGACTGACAAAGTTTTATACAAGATATGAGCTTTAGTATATAAGCGCACTCTTTCAGATAAAATAAGATGGGAGAAAAGCATTCAAACCGATAGGCAGAGTTGAAAATCAGTTTGTTTATTTCTGTTAATGTATACCCCAGTCCTCTTGTGAACATGAGGCTGATGACATTTTCACCCTGTCTGTGTTTGAATGGTTTTCTTCCATTTCGTTTTATTTGAATAAGTGTGCTGGCACACGAAAGCTCAATGCTTTCTTGGTCTTAAAGGTCCCGCTGGGCTCTAACTTTATTCTTTTGCTTCAGGCCCACCTGGCTCTGCCTTTGAAAAGTGTTTGGAAACTTTAATTGGTCAAAATATGGCGTCCATAATATTATCGGGAGCTGGATGCAGGGATTGGATCAGTCCCGTGCTGAAAGATCTGGACCAGTGTTCCCTCTAAGCTGAGTTTGTATGAGCTAGCTCACAGTTTTTTAGCCTTCAGCTCACACATTTTTTTGTCTTAGCTCAGGAAGGATGGCCCCAGAGCAAACTAATTCATGCAGCAGCCAAATTGCTCGCTCACAACTTTTAATGGCAGTAGCTTACAAAGTAGAATTTTAGACTCCACAGCTTAAAGGGAGCATTGATCTGGACTGGCCTCCATCTGTTTTGAGGCATAATTCAGAGTGCTTGTTTTTACACTAAAAGGTTTGGGGCTGTTCTCGAAGGACCCCCTCCTACTGTATGGTGGTGGTAGTAGTAAAATTTATTGTGTAAAGCCATTGGCCATTACAATTGCAGCAACTTACAAGTTAAAAGGAGTCAAGGACTCTAATCCTACTGTTTGGTCTAGTTTACTAGTTAAGATTTACATCCCTACTCTCTACTTCTGTCTGCAGAGAGAGCCAGTTTGGTGTAGTGGTTAAGTGTGCGGACTCTTATCTGGGAGAACCGAGTTTGATTCCCCACTCCTCCACTTACACCTGCTGGAATGGCCTTGGGTCAGCCATAGCTCTGGCAGAGGTTGTCCTTGAAAGGGCAGCTGCTGTGAGAGCCCTCTCCAGCCCCACCCACCTCACAGGGTGTCTGTTGTGGGGGAGGAAGGGAAAGGAGATTGTTAGCCGCTCTGAGACTCTTCGGAGTGGAGGGCGGGATATAAATCCAATTTCTTCTTCTTCTTCTTCAGAGAAGAGGCAAGTAGCAACCAGAGCTAGGACTTCTCCAGCATAATTCCCTTTGAAGCTCAAATAACGTTGATCCTTGTTTTTTTGCTGTCAAGTCACAGCTGACTTGCCTTGAAAAACCCAAAGGCTTTTCAAGGCAAGAAATATGCAGAGGTGGTTTGCCATTGCCTCCCTCCATATTGTGACCAAGGTATTCCTTGGTGGTTGCCCATCCAAATACTGGCTTAGCTTCCAAGATCTGATGGAATCAGACTGGGTTGGGATAGCCAGGTAACGACAAATAAGGGAAGCTGGTATGGACCAAGAAAAGGAACACACACCTTGTTGTGTTGCTGTGAGGATAAAATCAAGGAAGGGAAAACTATGTACCGTACATCACCAGAACGGCATGTAATAGGTGTAGATGACTACTGACAGCCAAGCTACCTTTTAAACCTCTCTCCTGAGGAGCTGAGCTACTCAGGATCTTTAGAACAGCTATCTTATTAACAACACAGTTTGTGTTCAGACAAAAATATCCTGCTGCTGTGACTTTTTATCAAGGTGGTATCTCATTTTAGCTATGCATAGCTGTGTGCCATTGTCTGGAGGTTTTGCACTGCCATTTGCTCTCTGTGTTTCACATGAACAGGACCAATAGCATCCAGTTTTATTTTTTACCCTGCTATTCAACTCGGAACCTTTGAATACCTCCTATTTAATTTTAGTATCATCTGCCGGGAATAAGCTTTCTCTGTTTTTCCATGTATCATTAAAAGAGGTGATTGTGGGATGCTGCATCAAGCATGGATGGAAAACCAGCAGGTTCATATAAATGCATGATATAACTGTCAGACAGAAGACCTTTAGTATTTCTGACTTCTTTGTGTATTACCATTATGACATACCCCGCAGCCTTGGTAATTATCCTCCTATAGATACTCCCAGGGCTTTTTTTGTAGGAAAAAACCTAACAGGGATTCATTAGCATATTAGACCATGCCCCCTAATATTAGCATATTAACTCATTAGCATATTAGGCCACACCAGCTTGGAGAATCAGCTACAGGTGGAACTGGTGGTAGCTGTTTCCTTCCCACCCCCATATCTGCCACCCCTCCCTCCCTGGTTGAAGTTGCAGCTGCTCCCACCTGACCTTTAAAGGCATCCACATACCCCAGCAGCAGTCCCTCAGAAGATAACATCCACCACTCAGGCTCCAAAGAAAGGAAGGAAGAGAACGAGAGAGAAAGAAAGAGAGAAAGAAAGAAAGAAAGAAAGAAAGAAAGAAAGAAAGAAAGAAAGAAAGAAAGAAAGAAAGAAAGAAAGAAAGAGAAAGAAAGAAAGAAAAGGGAAATGGGAGGAAAGAAGGAAGGAAGGAAAAGGAAGGGAAGGAGTGAAAGAAAAAAGAGAAAAGAAAGGAAAAGACAGAAAGAAAAGAAAGGAAAAGAAAAGAAAGGGGAATAAAGAAAGGGGATGGGAACTAACTTTTAAAACGGCAAGGCTGACTCTTTACTCTCACAGAAAACCGCTATACAGCATGGCTTGGCCCCCTGAGCCCCACAACCAGTGGGAGGTCGGGAGGCCACTGCACAAGCTCGGCTTGGCCTCCTGAACCCTGCCAGCTGGCGGACGTCAAGAGGCTGCCATGCAGGTGCGGATCGGCCCCATGAACCCCACCAGGAAACTGCCTGGGTTGAGCCGGAATGTTGGATAAGGCAGCCGGAATGGCATTCCAGCTCAAAAAAGGCCCTGGATACTTCAAGTCATTGGTACCTTTTGGGTATGTGTTTTATTGGCCTGGGAGACTCAATATTAATTGCTCTTTGTATTTGCTTGGCAAAGAACAGGCCAGAGCAGTAATTTCAAATGTAAACGATTTGTTTTTATCTTTGTATAATTTGTATGTGTGCTGCCTATTTGTTATCAAGCAGATAAAGGAGACAGCGCAGTTGAAGTGTAAATGTTTTTTTGGTTTCTGGTGTTCACCTTGTTGACTCTATGATTTTTTAAAAAATTGAAAAATGTAGAGAATTGGGAGGGGTGGGGAGTTTTTTCCACTAATGCAAGCATTGTCAGATTGTATATTGGAACTCCAGAGTGGGTTGTGACTTTTTTTCCCCTCACAGGTGGGTTGCAGGACCCAGGAGGAAGGTGAAGACACAGCGGGCTGGGTGCAGAGGAGTGATGCCAGATTTGGATTTGCTGCTGCATAGTGTGTGAAATGGCCAGAAAACACAGCTTGTTGCACAGTGATGCCATATATTTAGAAATATTAAATATGCAAAATAGCCTAAATTTGCTAAGTGCTAATTGATGTGAGATTCCTGCATTTTATGTTTGGGGTAGGGAGAAATAGTATGGATTTATTATACCTAGTAAGACCGAACTGCAAAGTAAATTTAGAAGAAGAAGAAGATGATGATATTGGATTTATATCCCGCCCTCCACTCCGAAGAGTCTCAGAGCGGCTCACAATCTCCTTTACCCTCCTCCCCCACAACAGACACCCTGTGAGGTGGGTGGGGCTGGAGAGGGCTCTCACAGCAGCTGCCCTTTCAAGGACAACCTCTGCCAGAGCTATGGCTGACCCAAGGCCATTCCAGCAGGTGCAAGTGGAGGAGTGGGGAATCAAACCCGGTTCTCCCAGATAAGAGTCCACACACTTAACCACTACACCAAATTGGCTCTACACCAAACTACAAACTACACCAAACTGGAAGTAGGCCCCACTTCAAAAAATTTGAGAACAAAAAATTTGAGAACCAAATTTGAGAACAAAAAATTTGAGAACATAAATGCAGTTCTCCAAAACATTTCCCTGCAGTGCTGTCTTCATTGCTGCTGCCAACTTAAGGGAGTTGGCAATGTCCTAATGCAGCCAAGTATAAGTGTCTGTGTAAATACCAAGGAACAAAGTGAGAGTCCATTGGTACCTTTAAGACCAATAACATTTTATTCAGGGTGTAAGCTTTCATGTACACGCACATTTCATTGGACAAAAATGGAATACAGTGAACAGTGCTGCATATAGGCCGTAGTCAGCATGGTAGCATGCAAAATAGTGAAAATGTTTTTAACAGGCTAAAAGAATGATGAGTGGATATTATCTACATGGGTTCAAGGGGGGGAGACAGCAAAGGCAATAAATGTCTTAGCATTGGAGAATGATGATGAGAGTCTGTCATGCTTACTTAATTGTAAAGAGTGATAAATTTAGAGTCAGTTACTGTGTTCCATCTCCTCTCAAGCATGGGTTAAGCTAACGACATCTTTCTCCTAGAGGTATTTCCGTCCACCTAATTTCATTCTAACATGTAGCTAGCACTATGAACATTATTTCAGTACATTAATACAAAAAAGAAATACATTAGATGTATAACTATTTGGTGAAAGTGAGTTTAGCATATATAATGGGATAGTGGGATAAGGGTGGCAATAGGGGAGCAATTGTCCCAGAGGCACCTGCTTGTATGTGGTGTGCCTCAGGGGCGGTTCTCTCCCCAATCCTGTTTAATATCTATATGCGTCCCCTTGCCCAGATTGTCCGGAGATATGGGATGGGTTGTCACCAGTATGCAGATGACACCCAACTCTATCTATTGATGGGAGGCCAGTCCAGCTGCGCCCTGAAAGATCTATGATCTGGCATTGCAAGCCGTAGTGAAATGGCGCAGGCAGAGTCGACTGAAATTGAATCCAGTGAAAACAGAGGTCCTGTGCCTAAGTCGTGGCGGTCTAGGTAGAGAGATCTCTTTGGCAGCGTTTGATGAGATGCCGCTGGTGCCAGTGTCAAGGGTCAAGAGCCTAGGGGTGCTCCTGGAGCCTTCGCTGACAATGGAGGCCCAGGTAGCAGCCACTGCCAAATCCGCATTTTATCATCTTAGGTGCATAAGGTTCTGTGCCTGGAGCGTAACGACTTGGCAACAGTGATCCATGTGACGGTCAACTTGAGAATAGACTACTGTAACGCCATCTACATGGGGCTGCCCTTGACTCAACATCAGAGGCAGCAGCTGGTGTAAAACGCAACAGCCTGGTTGTTATCGGAGCTACCTGAATGGGAGCACATTCAACCTGCACTGGAAATGTTAAACTGGCTGCCTGTGGCATTCCGGATTCGTTTCAAGGTGCTGGCAGAGCCGGCATGTCCATGAGGCAACATTCAGTAGTTTCCTTGGGCACCGACTCTTGGGGGGGGCACGTTGTTTTTGGGCGCAGCGCCTTTCAGACCTGGGGCAGCCACAACTGAGAAAGCGAAATGAACGTGCCAGGGAGGGGGGGAGGTCTCCAATGAACCCCTTTGATATGAATATGAAGCCGGGTTTGTTATAGACAATCTTTATTGTGTAAAAAAAAAGTTTCAAGATTTTTTTTTAAGCCACCATTTGCCCTCCCTGAGCCGTCAACTCCGCCATTTGCAAAGTGTCTTCGCAAAGGAAGGGGTCCTCGCTTTCAAACACCTCTGGCTTCCAAGTTCTGAGCTGAACTTTTAAAAAGCAGGCAAGCAAAAGAAATCGGCAAAAACGCGTAGCCCCGTTGGCAGGCGAGCAGGAGTCAGCATTTCTCCCCAGCCGGGGGTAGGGGGTGGGTCTTGTTGCAATGCGCTTTTTTGCAAAACCGACCCTACCAGAAAAGGGTTCTCATCGCTGTCCTTTTTTGCAGGAGGCAAGAAAGAGGCACCCCGGGCGAAGGGAAAGGGAAAAAGTGCGAGGCTTGGCTGTCCGAGAGAGCAAACAAGCCTTTTGCCATCAGCTTGGGGTGTGCGTGTGTGTTTATTCCCTTGCTCTTTTTTCTCTCCCCCTCCCCTCACAAAGATCTGGATTAAGTGGTGTATTGCTGTCTGAGAGCCAGCAGTGAACGGGAGGGATTTGGGGGGGGGGCTAGAGAGAGGGGGGGCAGGATCACTATCTCCGGTGATTATTATTACTAAAAAGCGCCACATTGTTTCTGGGCGCACAGGGGCTGGGAGAGTTATTCCAGCCCCTGCACGCCCAGAAACAATGGTACATGATGATGTCACTATGTAGGAAGTGTTGCTGCAAGTCCACAATAAAGATGTTAACATATTGTGGGGCCATGCAGGTGCCCATGGCTGTACCATTGATCTGGAGGAACAGTTCATCACCATATCTGAAGTGGTTATGTGTGAGAACAAAATGACATAGCTTGGTGGCAAAGTCAGCTGTGTTTCTGTCAGAAATTATATTCCATATGGTTTGTAATTCATCTTGGTGTGGGATGTTGGTATACAGAGATTCCACATCCATGGTGGCTAAAAACGTATTCTCTGGAAAATTGTTCGACGATTGTATTTTTCTCAGAAAATCTGTGATGTCGCAAACATAATTAGGAGCATTGGCGACACACAGTTTTAGAATAGAGTCCATAGATCCAGTTAACCCCTTAATGATAGTACCTCTGCCTAAGACAGTGGGGTATCCAGGATTGCCGGGTTTGTGTATCAAGGAGTGCTTCAGTAATCACTTGATTTATTTTGCTCCAGGACTATGGTTCAAGGTTTTCCAGCTACTTAAAGCAATCTCAGAAATTACAAAGGCTTAAAGTTGAAAACCATACCATTGTCTGTAGGAAATAGATTTAAGCTTCAGTGAATTTGTTCCGCTTTATGTATAGCATGGAACTCTCGCATATGAAGTCCAGGTCTTACTCCCATGTTGCTAACTATCTTTGCTTATTTTTGCCCTTGTGCTCACTATTTTAACTGAAAAAAAGTGTTTCCATTACTCTGGCTGCGGTCAGATGGGCAGTTGAGCACTGATACAGGGTTCATTCACACACACACTACGTCGTGCACTTTGCAGCTGGATTTTTATTGTGTAAGAATGGTGAAATCCACTTACAAGCAGTCACTATGTGAAAGCACCTATAGCTGCTTTTCCCTAAAGGATTAAATGGACGTTCACACACCCACATCTTGCAGCCCAGTTGTGCTCACCCTATCATATGACAAATTGGATACGGACTAAATAGCCACCAGAGAAAAATCTTACAGGTCCCTGAACATTCATCCTGTGTTGCCAGATGTCTGAACTCCTCTGGTGTGTGTTCAAACTGGTTCAGAAGTTTGAAAGACCAAAGGGCACACTCCATGGTTGATGCCCAGCACTAATCTGAATGCTCAACCATGGAAGAAGGTCACAGTGAGGCCAGATCAGGGCGGGAGTATGATTGAAAATCTGTCACAAAATTTGACAGAGTAAATTAGCAGTGTGCCCAAAATGCACCGACCTTTCAGTCTTACCACAGGCCGTATTTGCTTGGCTACGATCATGTTTTTAGAAGTGTGAATTCATATCCCATGAGCCCCGCTTCATGGGATGCATATTGAACACATGAACACATGAAGCTGCCTTATACTGAATCAGACCCTTGGTCCATCAAAGTCAGTATTGTCTTCTCAGACTGGCAGCGGCTCTCCAGGGTCTCAAGCCGAGGATTTTAACGCCTACTTGCCTGGACCCTTTTTGGAGATGCCAGGGATTGAACCTGGGACCTTCTGCTTCCCAAGCAGATGCTCTACCACTGAGCCACCGTCCCTCCCCAAATATTGCATTGTCGGATTTAGTTTTCTAGAGCTAGAAAAAGGTAAAAAGATCGTTGGCACTTGCAAGAGTTACAGCCTACTAGAAATAGGTAACTATGGGATTTGCAAGCTTCTGATTGGCCTCAGGACCAGTTGAAGACTGAAACACTGATAGTTCTATGGTCCTCCATAATTTTACAGCTGAAAATTGTTGTTTGTTTTCTATTAATAAAGTATGGTGGTGAACGTTGCCTGTAATTTTTCAAGAGTTGCTTGTTCTTGAATTTACCTCCCCTACTGCCACAGGAGGTGGTGGCGGCCACAAGTATAGCCACCTTCAAGAGGGGTTTAGATAAAAATATGGAGCACAGGTCCATCAGTGGCTATTAGCCACAGTGTGTGTGTATATATAAAAAAATTTTGGCCACTGTGTGACACAGAGTGTTGGACTGGATGGGCCGTTGGCCTGATCCAACATGGCTTCTCTTATGTTCTTCTGTGACACAGAGTGTTGGACTGGATGGGCTATTGGCCTGATCCAACATGGCTTCTCTTATGTTCTTCTGTGACACAGAGTGTTGGTCTGGATGGACCATTAGCCTGATCCAACATGGCTTCTCTTATGTTCTTACGTGACACAGAGTGTTGGACTGGAGGGGCCATTGGCCTGATCCAACATGGTTTCTCTTATGTTCTTATGTGACACAGAGTGTTGAACTGCATGGGCCATTGGCCTGATCCAGCATGGCTTCTCTTATGTTCTTATGTATTGTGAAACGGATCTAGTCATGGAAAGCTCCTTATCAAGATTTCCCAGTAAAAAATTGTTGTTAGATAAGTGCATAACACTTCCTCATTTATAGCAAGTGGCAAATAACTTAACTTAGGTCTTAATTACTTAAAGATACAGGTAGGTTTTGATGCTGTATTCTCCCACTATCAAATACCTGCCTTTTACAAACCATAAATCCCTTGATCATTTCATTATGCCCATTTGTCCATGGTATAAGGGATGATGTCTTACTCCTCGGAGGACATGCTGTTAATTATTGATGACTTCCTCTTAGGGGGAAGAATAAAACAATATAAACAGTAACATTACATCATGGCTGTAAATGACGGATGGGGAGTTCATTGCCTTGTAAAATGGTATTGTCACTACATACAGCTCAGAGGGCTTAGATCACTATTGATCAGTAATGCAGACACTAAGAAAATGTAAAAAGAAGAAACAGAGGTCAGAAAATAGGCATTTAATGAATTCCAAATCTGATGATGATGATGATGATGATGATGATGATGATGATGATGATGATGAAGATCATATTGGATTTATATCCTGCCCTCCACTCCAAATCTCAGAGTCTCAGAGCAGCTCACAATCTTCTTTATCTTCCTCCCCCACAACAGACACCCTGTGAGGTGGGTGGGTCTGAGAGGGCTCTCATAGCAGCTGCCCTTTCAAGGACAACTTCTGCCAGAGTTATGGCTGACCCAAGGCCATTCCAGCAGGTGCAAGTGGAGGAGTGGGGAATCAAACCCAGTTCTCCAAGATAAGAGTCCGCACACTTAACCACTACACCAAACTGGCTCTCAGTGATAGACAGTTGAATCTGTAATGCCCTGTAATGTAGTGAGTAACAGATCTGATAGTATAGTACAAATGTCATGCTATTCCTGTTATCAATTAATAAAATCAGGGAGTAAATATCAAATAAACCTAAGTTGGTCAAAATATTTCAAGGTTTGCTTTAAACTTTGGTTTAAAAATCATAATATTTTGTAACTGTTCTTGGTTGAGTCACACCTTCAGAAATGTAAACATCTTTTTTAAAAAAAGAATTCATGACCACCTCCCCTTCCCACATTTTACTTTATTTGATGTTTGGTTTTGATTTGTTTTTGTACCACCATTGACAGCTTCCTGGGGTAATGGGGAGGGGTGAGGCTATTAGAAACAGTTAACAACAATGTAAACAGAGGAGTTTGGTAGGGATGTTACTATACATTTTTTAAAAAAATTCTAATAGTTCTTTAATAAATGTTGAATAGACAAAGAGAGCGACACAGGTTCCTTTGTTTTCAGCAGCTTCAGCAAGTGATTAATAACACAATGTTTTTGAAACAGAAGGAAGAAAGAAGCAAGTTGCTTATTCCTTTGAGGCTCCAGGTCAAATTCTCCTTGAGGCAAACAGCCGTCATCAAAATATGTGGCTGACCTTTTTTCCCTAACATTTTCTGTATTTGACAGGATTGCTGATTTGTCTCCCCCTGTAATCTGAGAGCTGAATTGAGGAAGATTGTATGTAACCATAACCTGGATCTCCTGTGGATGCTGTCTTATTTTCTTCACTCATCTAAGGTCAGAAGACTATTTAGACTGGTGGGCTTGTTAGCAGGTAGGCCTCTTCTGCAGATGAGCAGTTTTAGATAATATGTCCCCTCAAATCATATGTGCGCTGCATTGCTTGGCCTAGAAATGCAAGAAATGGAGCTGTAAAATGATGTTAGCCACCTTTACTTAACCCCCATCCACACTTGGTCACACCTTACCTTATCCTCTTACCCTAATTAGTGCTATTCATACAACCCGGTAGCTTCTGCATCCTGTATTCAAGCATCATCTAGAAACATTAACACCTTTCGGTGGACATGTACTAAAACTAAACATTTTTGGATAGAAAGAACTCAAAGGTGAACTTGTGGATCACCTGACAAAAATATGTAATCTTTCATTGAAATCTGTCTCCGTTCCTGAGGACTGGAAGGTAGCAGATGTCACCCCCATCTCTAAAAAGGGTTCCAGAGGAGATCCGGAAAATTACGGGCCAGTCAGTCTGACTTCAATACCGGGAAAGTTGGTAGAAACCATTATCAAGGACAGAATGAGTAGGCACATTGAGGAACACGGGTTATTGAGGAAGACTCAGCATGGGTTCTGTAAGGGAAGATCTTGCCTCACTAACCTGTTAGAGTTCTTTGAGGGGGTGAACAAACATGTGGACAAAGGGGACCCAATAGATGTTGTTTACCTTGACTTCCAGAAAGCTTTTGATAAAGTTCCTCATCAAAGGCTCCTTAGTAAGCTTGAGAGTCATGGAGTAAACGGACAAGTCCTCTTGTGGATCAAAAAGTGGCTAATTAATAGGAAACAGAGAATGAGTATAAATGGGCAATCTTCACAATGGAAGACGGTAAACAGCGGGGTGCTGCAGGGCTCAGTACTGGGTCCCATGCTCTTTAACTTGTTCATAAATGATTTAGAGTTGGGAGTGAGCAGTGAAGTGGCTAAGATTGCAAATGACACTAAATTGTTCAGAGTGGTAAGAACCAGAGAGGATTGTGAGGCATTCCAAAGGGATCTGTTGAGGCTGGGTGAGTGGGCGTCAGCGTGGCAGATGAGGTTCAATGTGGACAAGTGCAAAGTAATGCACATTGGGGCCAAAAATCCCAGCTACAAATACAAGTTGATGGGGTGTGAACTGGCAGAGACTGACCAAGAGAGAGATCTTGGGGATGTGGTAGATAACTCTCTGAAAATGTCAAGACAGTGTGCGATTGCAATAAAAAAGGCCAACGCCATGCTGGGAATGATTAGGAAGGGAATTGAAAACAAATCAGCCAGTATCATAATGCCCTTGTATAAGTCGATGGTGTGGTCTCATTTGGAATACTGTGTACAATTCTGGTCACCGCACCTCAAAAAGGATATTATAGCATTGGGAAAAGTCCAGAAAAGGGCAACTAGAATAATTAAAGGTTGGAACACTTTCCTTATGAAGAAAGGTTAAAACACGTGGGGCTCTTTAGCTTGGAGAAATGTCGACTGCGGTGTGACATGATAGAGGTTTACAAGATTATGCATGGGATGGAGAAAGTAGGGAAAGAAGTACTTTTCTCCCTTTCTCACAATACAAGAACTCGTGGGCATTTGATGAAATTGCTGAGCAGTCGGGTTAGAACAGATAAAAGGAAGTCCTTCTTCACCCAAAGGGTGGTTAACATGTGGAATTCACTGCCACAGGATGTGGTAGCAGCTACAAGCATAGCCAACTTCAAGAGGGGATTGGATAAAAATATGGAGCAGAGGTCCATCAGTGGCTATTAGCCACAGCATAATTTTGGAACTGTCTGGGGCAGTGATGCTCTGTATCTTGGTGCTTGGGGAGGGAGCTTAGTGAAGGGCTTCTAGCCCCACTTGTGAACCTCCTTTTTTTTTGTTTGGCCACTGTGTGGCACAGAGTATTGGACTGGATGGGCCACTGGCCTGATCCAACATGACTTCTCTTATGTTCTTATGTTCTAAATACATGGAAGCCAGTGCAGGTCTTTCATACATATTATGTGGGTGTTGAAGTCCCCACCAACCTGTCGGCCAGCATGGAGAAGGCATTTGTCTCTTTAAATCACTTCTCCAAGCCAATAAGCAGCTTGGAGAATGCATTTAAAGTTAAAGTTGCTTTCTTTCCACCTCCCTCTCCCCATCTATTTCCTTCCTTCCTTTCTTGCAGCTCTCAAACATCTGACATTTATTCTGTGTAGCTCTTAGGTTAAGCAAGTTTGGCCACCCCTGAGCTATACAGAATATTTTAAAGATTAATATACAGTTTAAGCCAGAGGCTTTTGTGTTGGGATTCATGGACAGACAGAAAAAAACACATAGAATTTTATTTTTGTATATGGCAAGGATGGCAAGATTATTATATGCCCCTTATAGACTTTTTGCACGAAACCGAAAAAGACGAATTGATGTTTTTGAAGAATAAGAAAGGGGAAATATTACAGATAAAAGAGAGATTTACTACATAGTTATAGAGAGGGTGATTAGAGTGAATTAACTTATTGTAGATGAAAGTTGAAAGATATTCCCTGATTTCTTCTTCTTTTTCATGTTTTTCTTCTTCTTTTTTTGTTATTCCAGTTTTGTGTTTATTCTTTTTAATGCATGTTGTGTTTAAAATTCTAATAAAATTGTCCAAAAAGAAACATAAGCACTTTTAGTTCACATTGAGCAATCTCATCAAATGCTATTTGCACCACCAGGCAAACTTATCACGGGTTCTCCAAGGTTTTTGTCCATCTGTAGGAGAGCCATTAAGCCTTTCCCAAAACATTGTTTCACCCTGGGAAATCCAATCAAAATATTGTTTTAGGGGCAAACACATCCGACTGTCCCAGGGAGAATTTTTCCTATAACTGGACACACTCTGCTCTGTGGTACTGTCTGAATGTTCTCAGCACTAAACATCTCACCCTCTGTCCATGTGGGCTTCCTCCTCCTCTCCGGGAGATGCTGGCCATTTCTCATGTTGTTTTCCACAGAGCTCGCTCTCCAAGACTTGATAAATGTTGGCTTCCCCAAATCATTCCCCCCGCTTCTCCCTTTTATTTTCTTCTTAGATAGTTTGTGTGTTCCTTGTGTTCTCTATTTACATGGGTTTGCTCTTTTATTCTTTCTATTATAAAACACCTTTCCAGTTGTACTGCAGCCTGATTTATTTTGAGAGTTCTCTAAAGGAGCAATCCCCATATATACACGCTGGTGCAGATCCTGTTAACCCCGTCTTGCTTGTCTCCAATTATGCTGATTTGCCAAATTAATCAGGAGACCTCCATTAGAGTAATAGATTAATTAAAGAGGAAAAGGTTAATCCCTGCAGCATTGGTCTCCCAAGTAAGCAGTCATACACAGATGCTTTGACACAATACATAGTGGAGAAGATCATGATCACTGATATCTCCACTTAGAACATGAATAGCTAGCCATAGTAAACGAGACCAGTGGGCCTTCTAGTCTAGCATCAGTGTCCAGCCAGATGCCACCTGAAGGCCCACAAGCAGTACCTGGAGGCCAAAACCTTTCCTGTTAACCCCACCATGGTCATTACCAATTGTCTCTTCTCCCCTCCCCAGTCTTACCACTTTCTTCATCAGGATCGTATTGTGCTTTTCTCTAGTGATTGGAATATGTTCAGGGAGGTATGCAGCTACTGTCCTAAAGGTGAATTCTAAGTTTTACCTCTTCACACACACACCACAGTTTTATAGAGCAGGTAATTGTGGTTTTAACCTCCCCATTGATTAGATTGTTGTCATGAGAGAATACACTGCCAACATTGAGAGAATTCAACACCAACATTGTGAAAGTATTTTTCCCCTAATGTGGTGATCTTGGGGTCTGTTTATTCTTTTGTTTTGCTCAAGGTATTCCTTGATCTGAAAAGCCAGTGAGTTTCCTCTTTCTTTCTGTTATGAAAAAGGTGGTGCTTTCTTCTTTCTTCTTATAAGATTGGTTTGTTACTACCATACCTGTTGATACATTAAAACCAGACTCAATATTTTGTGCACATTTGAAAGTGGACTTCTCCCCCAAAGTCTCATAGGCAGTCATGAGATGTAATGCATAATGATGTTGCGTCACAAATATTTATATAGAAAAGTGCAGTAGAAATATTTTAAATAAATCAGTGGGGGGGGGTTGGTTATAATCTTCCTGATCTCATCATATCAACTGGGCAAAGCATATGAAATCCCGAAGGCCTATGTCAAGCCCTCATTTTCCTTTGTAACTTTCTCTGTAACTATGACTCAAGGCCTCTGCTGTTTTTTATTATTTACTACCTAGCTGGCCTGGTCATCTGGCAGCCCAAGGTTTACAACCCAAGAGTGCCTGTTGCATTTCCTGTGGAATTTATCATGTTAACTCCTCTAGTTCCCAGGAACCCTTATCTTTTCACAGGTCTCCGTTAGAAATGCTTTGTAGTGGAAAGTTACAATGTTTATGTTGACCTGCTAGCCGGCATTCAGTTACGGTTTAGTAATCTTATATATTGTATGTGTAACCTGTATGCCTCAGTCTTTTCACTGACAAGTGTGAGTGAAGCATTTCCTGCTATTCTAATAAATGCATCTATTTGAAATAACAAAGGATCTCATTATTGGAATTTCGGAGCTTGACAGCCTAGATATGTATATGAGAATATCTGTCCAGTGGCCTTGAGTAACTTGCATTCAGATATGGCTCTGCAAATGTAAAAGAGGTATGGGGAGCTGTGTTTGCCTTAAAGCCAACCAGAATAGGGCATTTTTACAGTAATCTTTTGATTTATGGTAACATAAGTATGATGAATTAATGGATCATGACTCTTTGACTGAGCCGGGGACCAGAGATGTGGATGTGTGGAGGAATGCCCATCTGTATAAATTTTCTTTTATTCTGAACTGATGGAATATATTGCTGGAATATAGACCAGACGATGGGTTCTTCTCACCACAGACACCAGCCAACAAACCATGGTTTGTTGGAGTATCTACATAGCTAAGCAGAGTTTGATCAAACCATTTTTATAAATTAGGGCTTACGTTAACACCTAAAAAGAGCCTCCAGAACAGGGGTGGCCAAACTGAGACTTGGGAGCCACATGTGGCTCTTTCCCACATATGTGTAGCTCCCGGAGGTCAAGAAGGAACTTAATGCAGGCTTACTCTCAAGTAATGCTTAGCATCGGGACCTCAGTCAACCTTTGTGGTCTGACCCATATTTAGGTGGATATTTCCACCATGTCTGAAGTGGGGAAGGAGTGGAAAATAAGCAGGCTTGCAAGCTCTTCTCCTCTACTGCGGAGGTCACCTGGAGACCTAGAGTGAGGAAAGAGAGCACAAGAGCTGAGAGAACCACTGGAAGGAGGGACAGAATTAAAGAGGGTGGCGCAGGGTTCTCTCTTCGTTTCATAGCTCTTGTAGAAGCTGTATTTACTTACCCTGGTGTCAAGGCAAAGAGGGATGCATAATGGTGCAAACGGTGGTCAGTGATTTATGTGGTACATGTGTGTTTCCTTTTCCCACTGTGCAAAAATTTAATTCCTTAACCTTTCCCTATGCTGGTGTTATGGGGGCTGTTATTCTCAGCTTTTGTTTTTTTTAAAAGTCTCTTTCTAGCATGGTTGTGTTGTCAAGTGCATACGTATATATTTTATCATTCTGTGTAAAGTAAGTATTAAGAGTTTTAAGAAAGACGTATGTAATATTTGTTCTGGCTCTCAAACATCTGACATTTATCCAATGTGGCTGTTATATTAAGCAAGTTTGGCCACGCCTGCTCTAGAACTTAATGACTTACAGTATTTTTCATACTGGTCTCTATGCATATCATTCATTGAAGATTTATTATTTGTCTATATATTACCTTAAGTAGCATAGTACGTTTTTGAACTTGGAATTCTTCTTAATTCATATTTTAAAAAGTTATTTACATGTAAGGATAATGTTACTGTTAGTTTTTTTTAAACTGCTGTGTAATGTTTCTCAGTAATGTTGTTATATTGTCTATATATATGCCGACACCCACAAACATATTGAATTTCTTTTTTTCTGTCTCGTTGCTACAGTTTATAACTTAAACTATTTCACAAATAAACTAGTTACAAATTGGTCATTATGTTATCATGGCTTTCTTCAGAGTATTCTGGGACGTGTAGTTTGAACGTTTACGATCCCTACTTTCTCTCCCATTAGAAAAGTACAGTTTCCTGAGTTCCTTGGAAGTGGGATTGGCTGTTAAAACCAACATGTATTCTTTAGTGTAGGTATGGACTGTGACTTACTGGACCAAATAATCTGTTGGTACATAGCACTATATCAGTGGAAACACTGCTGAATATCATGGTTGATTATCATCATGTCTGTTGATAGATTGAAGCAACACTCTGCATGTTGCACTTTTGTGTAAAGTTGGTTTTGGACACATGGCAGCACAGAATAGTTTCTTGAAGTGATGTCTTGCTGAGCTCCTATTACCACAGTAGCAACTAAGGATAAGCAGTGAATTATTTAAGAAGCAGCCATGTTCCTCATTAAATTTAATAAGCCTAGAGTTTTCCACAATGCCCTTTTAGGCAAGCCAGGGCCACTGGCTGAGTCACTGAGAGGTTCATTTGACATCATCTAGAAAGGGGCTTGTATTTTGGCAAAAGCTAAATGAGGCACGTGCTGCTGCATCAACACAGAGCTCTAACGAACACTGGAGGTGATCACAGAGTGGCTAGCCTAGCTTAATTTTTTAAAAAAAAAATTAGCAGAGGGGAGTGTTCTGAAATTAATGGCATCACACTGGCCTCAATCTGCAGCTGGATAATTTGAAACAGCTTTCGTTGAAGTTGGAGCACAGCTGGCAGCCCTTGGAAATTTTTCACCAAACTTCTTCACCCAAAGGGTGATTAACATGTGGAATTCACTACCACAGGAGGTGGTGGCGGCCAAAAGTATAGCCACCTTCAAGAGGGGTTTAGATAAAAATATGGAGCACAGGTCCATCAGTGGCTATTAGCCGCAGTGTGTGTGTATATATAAAAAATTTTGCCACTGTGTGACACAGAGTGTTGGACTGGATGGGCCATTGGCCTGATCCAACATGGCTTCTCTTATGTTCTTATGTGACACAGAGTGTTGGACAGGATGGGCCACTGGCCTGATCCAACATGGCTTCTCTTATGTTCTTATGTGACACAGAGTGTTGGACAGGATGGGCCACTGGCCTGATCCAACATGGCTTCTCTTACGTTCTTATGTGACACAGAGTGTTGGACAGGATGGGCCATTGGCCTGATCCAACATGGCTTCTCTTATGTTCTTATATGACACAGAGTGTTGGACAGGATGGGCCACTGGCCTGATCCAACATGGCTTCTCTTATGTTCTTATGTGACACAGAGTGTTGGACTGGAGGGGCCATTGGCCTGATCCAACATGGCTTCTCTTATGTTCTTATGTGACACAGAGTGTTGGACAGGATGGGCCACTGGCCTGATCCAACATGGCTTCTCTTATGTTCTTATGTGACACAGAGTGTTGGACAGGATGGGCCACTGGCCTGATCCAACATGGCTTCTCTTATGTTCTTATGTGACACAGAGTGTTGGACAGGATGGGCCACTGGCCTGATCCAACATGGCTTCTCTTATGTTCTTATGTGACACAGAATGTTGGACTGGATGGGCCACTGGCCTGATCCAACATGGCTTCTCTTATGTTCTTATGTGACACAGAATGTTGGACTGGATGGGCCACTGGCCTGATCCAACATGGCTTCTCTTATGTTCTTATGTGACACAGAATGTTGGACTGGATGGGCCACTGGCCTGATCCAACATGGCTTCTCTTATGTTCTTATGTGACACAGAATGTTGGACTGGATGGGCCACTGGCCTGATCCAACATGGCTTCTCTTATGTTCTTATGTGACACAGAGTGTTGGACTGGATGGGCCATTGGCCTGATCCAACATGGCTTCTCTTATGTTCTTATGTTCTTTGCTCTCTGTCAACTTGCAAGTGGTGTAAGTCATTCATGCACAGTCAGGCTGAAGCCCCTTATGCGTGAAGAACATGTGGATCAAGGAAATCTCATCAGCTGGAACTCACTGAATGCAGTTGTAGATGTGTTCCTGTCCTTTTTTTTAAGGGGGGAGGATTTGCTTCATGATCCTAGCAAGGCAATGCTATATTATTGCAGAGAGAGAAGTATTTGACAGCAATTGTTTGTGTACCTAAGAGAAAAATAGCTATTTGCGATGTAACCATATGAGCAGCAGATCTCAGCCATGTTCTGCATCATAACATGGAGGAGGCTTAATGCATACAGAACATTGGGCCTTCTCGTCAGTATTGTCTCTTCCACCTGGAATTACCTTTCTGAGTCTTGATATCATTTTAAATGGTAATGCCATGTTTTGAACCTGGGCCGACTTTGCACAAAGCATGTGTTCTGCCACTTAGTTGTGGCCTCTCTTCTGAAAAGTAACCAGAGTTATGATCAGCATAACATTCTGTCTCCCTAGTATTACTTTCATATACTTATCCACACATACACCACAGGTAAGCAGCTCCTCAAGTTGAATGTTTAGCAAAACAGACTGCAATTTTTATTTGCAATTTGCTCAGTATTACTGGCAGCTAGAGTTTACCATGTTCAAAGAATGATGTCTAAGCTTGCAAGAAATAAGTGATCTAGAACGCTACCCAAATTCTGTACATGACCCACTACCTTCTCTAGATCCATTTAATAGGCAGGGGCCTGAGGAAGGCAAGGCATCTTCCTATCAGCTTCCCCTTGCCACCAGTGTCCCCTCTGTCTGTGCAGTCCTCTGAAGCAATTAGAACTATCTGTTCTCATGGGGCAAGAAATGTGCAGTCTGATGCTAATGATACTCAAGTTGAGCCTCATAGTATACCTCAAGGGGCTGCATACTGAGCAGTGTGGAACACAATACCGCATTTTAAGGGATGCCAGATTTTAAGCCTCATGGAGATAATGAATGGCCATCTGTCATCATTGATTGGCTGATCTTGTAGGCAAGACATTGGCAGCTGTGGTCACTCTGCATACAACATCTCTCAACTGATGAAACAGCAACTCATGGTCAATAGTATTGAATGGGCTTCAAAGTCTAACATAACCAAAGTTACCATCTGTCCCTAATGTAACATCATCAGCAGATCATTTGTTATCTTGACAAGTGCCGTTTCTACCAGGCAGGAATGCTGGAATCCAGTATGGAATTTCCTCAGGATGTTGTTGGAATCTAAATGCTGATTCCGTTGTACCATTGCAGCCTTTTTGACTAATGGTTGCTGTAAAAATGGGAGGTTAGAGACTGTCTGACCATCTGCAAGGACTTTTCTATCAAATTGTTTCTTCTCTGTCCATTCCTGTCTCTAACTTTTATTCCTGTAAGCAACAAAGATAGATGGAGAGAGTGAGAATTAATGGAATAATCATAGGATCAGAGCATCATTTTATTTAAGGATGGCTGGTTGGTATTCTTTGCCCGTTAATGAAGGTGTTAATGGATTGAGACAGTTAAGGTACAGAATCCCTGGTCGTGACATGGAATCTCTGAAATAGGGAAGATACAGGCAAGGGAGTGTGATGAAAAATTGGGGCAGGATAGACAAGGGATTAAAAATGGGCCTCAAAGCAGGAAGAGAGAGACATGATGGAAGAGGAAAACTGAGTCTAAAGATGGCCCAAGACGTTTTTATACCAGTATCAGAAAATCTAAATGCCTCTCATTTGATAAATAAGTAATAACAAATTTACAGCCAGTTGGCAGCCACTGAATTATATACCAGCATTTTATGTGTAAGGAAAACTACCTCACTCCCGCATAGTGGTCTTGCTTGCTCCATTTATTCCCTCAATCCTTACTGTCTCCATCTACCCTTGTTTTTGGAGTAAAAGTTATAAGAGGATGAATGGAGAGAGAAGGATACAACGTTTTTGTAACTGCTTCCTATCTTCTAGGAGCCGCGTGGCGCAGAGTGGTAAGCTGCAGTACTGCAGTCCAAGCTTTCTGCTCACGACCTGAGTTCAATTCCGGCAGAAGCTGGGTTCAGGTAGCCAGTTCAAGGTTGACTCAGTCTTCCATTCTTCTGAGGTCGGTAAAATGAGTCCCCAGCTTGCTGTGGGGAAAATGTAGATGACTGGGGAAGGCAATGGCAAACCACCCCGTAAAAAGTCTGCCATGAAAACGTTATGAAAGCAACATCACCCCAGCATCGGAAACGACTGGTACTTGCACAGGGGACTACCTTTACCTCCCCCCCCATCTTCTGCAGAATTTACTGATTCTCCTTTGTATCAGCAAGTCTTCTTAGGAGGTACTGTAGTTGGTGGAATGGAAGGCCTGCACCCCTCTTCAAAATCTGCATATACACTCATTGTGGTGCCCACCTCTGGGAAACACTGGCATATAAGAAGTTTGAGAGCTGGCAGTCAGCCAGCAGTCCATTGAGAATCAAGGTCATTACTCACTACGTTGCATCTAGGCTGAAAGGCAGACACGCTCCCATGCCATTGCTAAACAACATACTTATCTTACAGATGCCTGGCGGAATTGGTGCTGCCCTGTGCAAATACTGTACCCAAAATATAGATGTCAGGCAGGACATGCTGCCCATTGGGAAGGATGGCCACACTTCCACACCTCTTTCTTACATGCTCAGTGTGTTGGATCTTGTTTGAACTGCCCAACAGTGAAGGCAAATTTATTTTACAGTATGGAGAAAAATTCCTTTAAAGCTGCATGGTTGCTGAAGTGACCATCTGAACACAGCTGAGAACACGAGAGATAAGTGATCCGATTACCCTTGGGTAGTGTTTGTTCAGATTCACTGCTAGAAAATAGTATTTCACAAAAGAGCAGAATATTGCAACTTTCCATGAACAATGTTTGGATGTTGCTGAAACTGTGAAAAACGATACCTCTGTGGATAGCGATTATAGAAAATGAAATGCTTGTAAAGAGCAGTCTTTAGATTAATAAAATCCTTTACTATAAGCAATAGAAGGCTGAGATCCTGCATGTGGTACCTCTCCCCTTGTTTTTGTGCCCTGACGAAAATGCATGATAGCAACCAACACTATGTATAGAGGCAGTGTACTTAAAGTATTGCTATGTGGCATTTCATAACATTTCAGAAGTAAAAAGAGTAGGTTTCTGTCCATAAAGAGCTTACGATCTAAATTTTATGAAGAGAGAGGAGAGACATGTACTGAAGGAGATAAATATTAGAAAATGTGGAGAATGGCACACTTTTGTAGTGCTTCTGTTGGTCCTAAAAAATTATTAGGTTGTTTTTCTTTTAACCAATGCTGCTGGAAACCTCTTCAACCTAGACTTGTTTGCAACTGGGTTGAGGAATAAGGGTTTAAGTCAAAGACTTCACAAGAAGCACAAGTTTCAAAGAAGGATAACTTTTCAGAATAGTGGGAACAGCTTCCCCTTTAGAATTATCATGGCAAGTAATGGGATAATCACTAGGACTATTTTGATTAGTGAATAAGTATAACAAGGGAAAAGAGAGTATTAGCTTAGTTTCCTCTTACTAAATATTAATTGCAGATACTGCTCTCATTAGGATATGATCCTACATGATATATAAAAGCATAATGAAAAAAGGATTTATCTTAGCCATCATTCTTGACATTCTCCCCCCCCCCCCCCCCCGTTTTCGATGTTGTGGGGAAGAATTAAAAATTGTAAGCACCTACTGCAGATATAGCTTAAAATGGTAAAACTTTTTCACTTGCTTCTACAACATATATAAATGGAAATAATATAAATCATGTATTTGTCAGATGATTAATTACAATATATTTGACAATGATGATATTATGTTCTCTAAGTTTCTTGACCTCAAAAATATGGAATTCAGTACCATACTCCTGTTGTATTCCATGATACAAGAATTTCAAGCCAGGCTAATAAAAGAAGATTAGGATGGACAATCCCCCCCCCCCCGCCCGCCCTTCTTACCAAAATGGAAATATTGAACATCCAAATAACATTTTCGAATTGCTCCAAGTGATTCCTACTTCTCTGAAAGTCACCTAAACAGTGCCCCTTAAATTTTAATTTGACTGGTGCAAATCATCTTCATTTTATGATGAATAGAATTTTCAGGCTATATAAAGATATAATGCTGGAAAACAGGGTTCGAAAATCTTGTGATGTTATCCCCATTAATACCAAATCATTGTTGAGATTGTTCGGGAAACCTATTTGGGAAGCCTATTGAATGAATACAATTTACCTCCCAAAGTTTCCCCTTCCACAGGCATTTTCACGCAGAATCATTTGGTGACCAGCTATTTGTGAAGAAACATGGGATGAAATAATTCTTAATATGACACTGAACTGGACCAGCTGGAGGTCGGTTTTGACTGCGTGCAAGTATAGTACAGGTATGCGTTTGTTGTATGGCACTATCATAATGGGCTTACAATATCATTTGAAAAGTGTAGTGGCTTGTTGTTCAGTCGCACAGTCGAGTGCGACTCTTTGCGACCCCCATGGACAAAGTCACGCCAGGCCCTCCTGTCTTCCACCATCCTCCGATAGTGTAGTGGCTACCTGGTTGCAAATAACATATTTTAAATTATTTTAATTAAGTTGCCCTACATGGTTACAGTTTAACCACTGAAGGAAGCGGAGACTTTCGAATTGAAAGGAAGATACTAAGAGACAAAAGGAGGGGAAATGTAGTCTAAGAATGTAAGCAACATAATGGGTGAAAACCATAATGGGTGAAAAAGCCCTTCAGGAACTCATTTGCTTATTAGGCCACACCCCGTGACGGCACCATTGGGCTTTTGTAGAAAAAAAGCCCAGCAGGAACTCATTTGCATATTAGGCCACACCCCTCGATGCCAAACCAGCCAGGACTGCGTTCCTGTGCATTCCTGCTTTAAAAAATCCTTGGCAGAAAACACATTCAAAGTGAGCTTTCAGTTTCAGTTTGCTGATTTCATTGGGTTTCTGTTCTAACGAATACACCATCAGCGAGAGTCAAAGCTGAGCAGCTCACTTATGGAACCAACACTGAAGATCTTTTTTGATTGATAAAGCAAGGATAGACCTTGCTGAAGGGAGTTAACTATTACGGGAGTTTTACTCATTTGCCCTCAGGGAGCAGCACATGAAAGACCATCTTGTAGCATGAAATATCATCCCGTCTTCAACAATCAGTGATATTGATGGGTCTTTATAAAGAAATATAGAGGAGGTGGTGAGGGAAATGGAGAATCCTATTCATATGGCTAAAACTTTAATTATGAAAGACTAAATTACCAAAGGCAAAACGCAGCTTATTATAGATTTGAGGTAATTAATAGAAGGTAGTGTGAAAGATAGTAATTCTTGTCCTTAATTTTTTTATATTACTGCCTCTTTGATAAATAACCATCGGGCTCTGAATTAAGGGAGAAAGGAAGAGACTCCATTTCTGAGGTGATCTTAGTTCAAGTTGATATTACATAATATACAAGCAATACAAGTAGATTTTATTACATAGGATACATTTCTCCCTCACTGGGGTATAACAGTGGCCCACAGTTTTATGCTTGTTGCAGTACAAGGAGTCTTAATTTGTTTTGGCTCTGTGCTGCCTCGAGAGAGATCTAAGAAATGCCCTAGTTGCTTTCTACCTCCAGCATTGTGCAATATATGACAGGTGCCCAAGATTTCTCCAAGGCCCATCTATCTGGGGAGGAACAGTGGCTCAGTGGCAGAGCATCTGCTTGGAAAGCAGAAGGTCCCTGGCATCTCCAAAAAAGGGTCCAGGCAAATAGGTGTGAAAAACCTCAGCTTGAGACCCTGGAGAGCAGGGGAGGGATGGTGGCTCAGTGGCAGAGCATCTGCTTGGGAAGCAGAAGGTCCCAGGTTCAATCCGCGGCATCTCCAAAAAAGGGTCCAGAGAAATAAGTGTGAAAAACCTCAGCTTGAGACCCCGGAGAGCCACTGCCAGTCTGAGAAGACAATACTGATGGACCGAAGGTCTGATTCAGTATAAGGCAGCTTCATATGTTCATATCTTTGGAGAGGGACGGTGGCTCAGTGGTAGAGCATCTGCTAGGTAAGCAGAAGGTCCCAGGTTCAATCCCCAGCATCTCCACTAAAAAGGGGTCCAGGCAAATAGGTATGAAAAACCTCAGCTTGAGACCCTGGAGAGCCGCTGCCAGTCTGAGTAGACAATACTGACTTTGATGGACCAAGGGTCTGATTCAGTATAAGGCAGCTTCATATGTTCAATCTGATAGGGGTCAGTGTATATTATGTAGACCACACAGCTGGTTTCCACACTGGATCTGGGAATAACCTATGGGGGAAAAAGATGACAATAATGTTATTTCTGAGACACTTGGCCATATTCCTAGTGGCCATATTCCTACTAAGCAGAAGCACATAAAGCTTCTATTTAGATATGCCCCATTTTCCTCCTTCAATGGCTCATTCTCAGGTTTAATGAGACTTTATAGAGTAAGAGACAGAGACCCACATTGCTGTTCTACAAGGTCTGTATCTAGTTTGATAGCCAGCAGGAAAGGCTGAAGATAATGGGGGATCTTCTGCCAAGGAAATTTAAAATTTTCCTAGTGCAATTTTTAAATAATGGTAAAATTCAAGAAGGTGGGAGAAACCAAAAAGAAAAGCTAAACAACTGGCGTGGAACATCTGGTCAGAGCAGGCCAAAACTCATGGCCGCATTCCCCTTTTAGCTAGGTTCTTTGACTGTGTGTCAAAATCCATCCTAACAAAGACTCTAACCTGAAGATTTAGCCCAGGCACCCAATAAAGTTCCATCTTCTGCCTAGCCACTTGAGGAGGGATATTGGGGTAATCTTTTTGTGGAATAGCATTCCTGTATGCTGTGGACACCTGGCTTTTTGTGTGGTGTTAACCATCCTGCAGTGACTTTATAAGCCACTTGCAGTATGAGATGAAGCAGTGCCTAAATCCAGCCTTTCAGATAGCTATATGGGAGATTCAAAGTGGTACCAGCTTTTGCTTTGTACTGTGCCACTTTTATTTATTGATTATGTTAAGTTTATGTATTACCCAATCCCTCCTACTGCAAGACTCTGGGTGAGGTACATCATTTTATAAAAACAACAGGATCATAGAATCACACACCAACAGTACTAGTAATGCATTTCTAAAAGGTCAGATGGCAGAATTTCTTTCAAGTTTCTATTCCAGACTGCAGCCACCTTGTAGGTGTGGTTGGGTGTGGAACAGAGCAGCCTGGAGATCGGAGGGTGCCAGCCAGAGGGGAAACCATTGCTATTCTCAACCAAAAGCCTAATGGAACACCTCTGCCTTACAAGCCCTGCGGAATTTCATAAGACGCTGCAGGACCCTGGTGGTATTCAGCAGAGAGTCCCACCAGGCTGGGGCCAGGACCAAAAAGGCCCTGGCTCTGGTCAAGGACAGCCAGGAGTCTTTGGGGCCAGGAATCACCAGCAGATCACTATCTAGGGAGTGTAACACTCTCCTGCGGACATACCGGAGGAGATGATTCCACACATACTTTGGTTCTTGACCGCTTAAGGCTGTGGAGTCAAACTTATTTATTAGGAGGGCCAGATCTGACACAAATGGGACTTTGTGGAGCCAGGCCATTATTATGATTATTATGATTATTATCTGTTTATTTATATTCCGCCCGTTCTTCATAGGGGCTCAGGGCGGAGTACAACATGAATAGCAAAATCACAATAAAATCAACATAACAATAAAACAGCATTACAGTAAAACCAGTTTCAATATACCATCCAACAGAATAGTTTAGCAGGACCAGATGGCATAGCAATATGATGCAGCACAACAGCACAGTAGGATGGTACAGCAGGGGAGGCCAACCAATCTAATGAATAGATGCCCGCTGCCTCACTCAAAAACCTGGCGGAACAGCTCCATTTTACAGGCCCTATGAAAGGCTAGCAAGCTAGGTAGGGCCCGGATCTGCATAGGGATTGATTCCACCAGGTTGGGGCCAGGACTGAGAAGGACTTGGCCCTGGTAGAGGCAAGACGGGCATCTCTTGGGCCGGGGACACTCAGAAGATAATGGGAGGCCGAACGAAGCAACCTCAGAGGCGTATACGGGAAGAGACGGTCCTGCAGGTATGTTGGTCCCAGGCCGCGTAAGGCTTTAAAAGTCAGGACTAACACCTTGAAGAGAATCCGGCACTCTATAGGCAGCCAGTGCAGGCTGCGTAGCACCGGCCGCATGCTCACCCATACAGGTGATGCAGTCAGCAGGCAAGCAGCCGCTTTCTGCACTCGCTGTAGTTTTCAGATCAACTTCAAGGGTAAGCCAGCGTAGAACGAGTTACAGTAATCTAGTCTGAAAGTGACCATTGCATGGGTCACTTTAGCCAGGTCTTGGGGGGAAAGATATACTATTAGCTGCCTGATCTGTCATAGATGGAAAAAGGCAGACCTGGCAGTTGCCGTGACCTGGGCCTCCATAGAAGGTGAGGCATCCAGGATCACTCCCAGACCCTTCATCTTTTGGGCCAGCACTAACACAGCGCCATCCAAGGTTGGGAGCTGGGTACACAAAGCGCCCCCCCCCCTCGATTCAGGCACAGGACCTCCGTCTTAGTTGCATTTAACTTCAGTCGGCTCTGCTGCGACCATCCCGCTACGGCCTCTAGTGCCTCGGGCAGATGTTCAGGGGCAGAAGACGGACTGCCATCCATCAACAGATAGAGCTGGGTGTCATCAGCATACTGGCGACAACTCAGTCCTAAACCTCGGGCAGTCTGGGCAAAGGGGCACATATAGATGTTGAATAATATGGGCGAGAGAATAGCTCCCTGTGGCACTCCACATATAAGTGGGTGTCGCAGGGAGGTCTGCTCAGCCAACATCACCCTTTGTCCCTGTCCCTGGAGGAAGGAGGAAAACCATTGCAAGGCTCCTCCCCGTATTCCAGCAACGGCGAGGTGGTGGGTCAATAGATCATAGTCGACTGTGTCAAACGCTGCTGACAAATCGAGAAGAATCAGCAGCGCTGACCCGCCTTGGTCCAGATGTCTTCTTAGGTCATCTGTGAGGGCGACTAGTACTGTTTTTGTCCCATGGCCCGGGCAGAAACCGGATTGGAATGGGTCCAGGGTGGATGTTACATCCAAGAAGACCTGTAGCTGCTCTGCCGCTTTCTCGACTACCTTCCCAAGAACGATAGATTCGAAACTGGGTGGTAGTTAGCTAGAACCGTAGTATCTAGCGATGGTTTCTTCAAAAGCAGCCGAATTACCGCCTCCTTTAATTTCTCTGGGAATGTCCCGCTTGTTAGGGACAGGTTAACAATATCGCCCAGAGAAGCCCTGATATCATCCTGGCAGGCCTTCACAAGCCAAAATGGACAGGGGTCCAGGGGGCAGGTAGTAGGCTTCACTGCAGCCAGGATCCTGTCTGCATCCTCCAATATGAGGACTGAAGTGGTCCAATATTGGACCATGCGACGGCCAAGGGGCTTCCAGTTCATGTGCTGTATCAACTGTGACTGGGAGGTCCTGGTGGAGAGTCAAGATTTTATCAGTGAAATATTTCGCAAAGGTCTCAGAACCAATATCCAATTCCCTATCTTTTTGATTGCTTGATAGCAAAGTTGTTAAGGACTGAATCACTCTAAATAACTGAGCTGAGCGTGTGTCATAAAGAGTAATGTGAGGTAGTGGAGATATACACTTTTAAAGGACACAGACAAATATAATTAAAGATATTTAATATAATAATAATAATAATAATAAATTTTATTTCTATCCCGCCCTCCCCACCTCAGCAGGCTCAGGGCGGCTAACAACATTTTATAAAAACATACAATAATAATAATAAAACCTTTAAATTTAACAATATAAAACATCAACAATAAACTTAATAACATTAAAACCAGTTCAATAAATAGAGTTATTCTGCGGTATAGTTCTTCAACCGCGTTGGCGGCTCCTTAATTTCTGATCTTCCTAACAGTCCGGGTGTGCAAATTTGAAAAGGACGGTCTTGCAGGCCCTGCGGAACTGCTCAAGGTTCCGCAGGGCCCGCACCTCCTCGGGGAGTCGGTTCCACAGAGTAGGAGCCGCAATCGAGAATGCCCGTGCTCTGGTGCTCTGATATTTTATCTCCTTCGGCCCGGGGATGGTCATTAGATTTTTCCCGACTGACCTCAGTGCTCTCTGGGGTTCGTATGGGGAAAGACGGTCCCTCAGGTAGGCAGGTCCTCGGCCATATAAGGCTTTAAAGGTAACGACCAACACTTTGTACTGGACTCGGTATACAATCGGCAGCCAGTGCAGTTCACGCAGCCCCGGCTGTATATGCTCCCGTTTTGGGAGTCCCAGCAACAGCCTGGCTGCCGCGTTCTGCACTAGCTGCAGTCTCCGAGTCCGGCACAGAGGTAGCCCCAAGTAGAGGGCATTACAGTAGTCTAATCTTGAGGTGACCGTTGCGTGGATCACTGTTGCGAGGTCCCGACGCTCGAGGAAAGGGGCCAACTGCCTTGCCCGCTTCAGATGGAAGAATGCTGACTTGGCAGTGGCTGCTATCTGGGCCTTGTTGTATTATGTTTTATTATGTATTATGTTTTAACTTAAAATACAAACACGCTTAAAACTCTTGAAATATTGACTTTCGGGTTATGTCACCTTGAGCTCAGTGGGGGTCTGCGGAGCTTGTCTCTAGTGACCCCCCTGAATCAGGCGGTTGGAGAGGTGCCACAGACATGGCATCTCCTGGGAGACCCTGAAGGGGTTTCCTTTCGGCATGGGGCTTTGCAAGAAGCCAGAGGCATAGCGGTGGCTGTTCCTGTCCTTCTTGTATGCCCTGAAGCTCCACCGCCATGATCACCATCACGACAGTAAGAGGTGAACACCTGACCACTTGCTCTTTTTTCTCTTAACAAGCTTCTGATGCATCGCTTTCCTACCTCAAGCACGGCAATTCTACTCGGCAAGTAAGTTTATTTTCAATACCACTGGCTAATGGGTTGTTTTACATAACAACAAACGGGACAGTTCAAAGGGAGGGAAAGAGGCAAATTCCCTCCACCCCCCACTTTCCCGTGAATGAGGCTGTGAAAAGACAAAGAACAACTTTGAGCATTGGCAGCAATTTGAATTAGACTGAATATAGATACTCAAATTGACCCAGATTATAATTGAATATGTGTTAATGAGACTATTATCTGGCTATAATATGGTCTGAACAAAAACGAGATATATTTTAGAGAGATTTGTCTTTGCTGCCTGAATGCAACTGAAGTGGCAACAATCAAAACACATGACTGGAGGAGATTTGGAGAGACTAACTGGGTTACTTTTCAACTTTGATTAATAGACTGAGTTATTTGGTAGTGAAAATAGCATTACCAAGTGAAATGTTTTATTAAAAAGATATAATGGACACCATAACTTCTCTAAAGCAAGACCTTGGTTCATTAACAGAGTTGATAAAAAAGCAAATGGGAGCTTTTATGTTGAAAGCTAGCTAAATCTCAAATCTACATGAGCAGAGTGTTAAAGAGATCTCGATGACGTTTATGGACTTGGAAATGGAGCGTGATCCGCTGGGAAACGAACAGAAGAAAACCAAAATGGAACCTTATTGCACAGTTAAAAAGAAGGACCAGAAATCGAGACTGATTGAAGTTTTTTCTAGAGGAACAAGTGGCGCGGGATCCTTACTATTTTTATCGAGAGGGATGACTGCACTAAGGAGAGAGAAGGTATATCTCAGCAAAAAAATCAAGACGTGAAAAACTCAGGAAGAAGGGTTTTTAAACTGTTTCTCTCTCTGTGGGTAATTGGATATGGAACTCTCAACAAGAACTGACATGCGATTTTAAAAGGCCAAGTGAGATTTTTGGGACATATTAAGTTGTTCCTCCTAGAGCAATATGGATATAAGAGTTAAAGGATTGGAAAGTTTTGAAAGAATTTTATATAAATAGTTAACTTGGATTAATTTTTAAGAAGGCAGACAACACAATTATTCTGTAATCTGGTAGATCTGCTCTTAATATGTTTGTTTGGAGAAATTGTTTATACTGAGACAGATAAATTACTGTGTTTTTCTTCTGCTTATCACTTTTTTATCTCTACGTTTTATGATATTTTAAATCTGATTTCTTTTTCTTTCCGTTTGAAATAAGTAAGTTAGAAGGATAAAGATTTTCGTTTTTTATGCTCATTTTAATGACATTGTTAAAATAACAAATTAGTCTGTATTTTTAATATGGTTACGTTTAGCCAGTTAGTTCTGTGTTGCGACTTCTCTGACTTTCTTAAATGTGCTGAAGAAGAATCGACTAGACTTGTAGTTTAAGTAATAGTTTAGTAAAAAGTGTATAATGAAAGATAAAGATGGTAAAATATAAAGGGAAAATTTAATACTTGCAGGTAGAAAGAATTGGATATTTCATTTGGAGGTAGAAATGTAACTGATATATTTGCATTTTTCTTTGTTTCTGGTCTGTATCCACCCCTCCCCCTCTTTAATGCTTCTTTATCTATGCTTATGCTTTTTCTTTTTATAGTTAAAAATCATAAAAAATTATAAAATCCAAAACTCTTGCAATATTTTGTTTAAAATGGGAAGGTGGGGGAATAATGGGATTTGGCAATGTATTTTTTTAAATAAAACATCAAGAAAAAGCACAACAGAAACTAAAAATATAAAATGCTCTAAGCCTGGGGAAACAATGAAATGGTATTGCAGGCTTCTCCCCCCCCCCACACGCACAGGGTCTACTCAAATTGGCAGTGGCTCTCCAATGTAATATTCCCCTTTGGCTGTGAGTTCCCAGGTTAGAGTACTCTCTAGGCACCAGTCCTCAGGTCCATTGAGCAGAGACAAGCTGACGCAAAGCATCAGCCCTTTATTTGTAAGGACATAACTCCAGAAAGCATGAGCTTCAGCGGGCTGTAGGAATGCTGAAAAGTGAAATTGATCTCCACTCCATTGAAACACATTGCAGCACAGACAAAGTTGCAAGGAAAATATGGAATGGATTTTCCATTAAGATCTCTGGGCCCTATCTATCTGGACCTTAATGGAAAATCCACTCCACTTTTTCTTTGCAGCTTTGCTTGCTGCTGAAGCCAGCAAAGACAAGGCAGAAAGAGCAGGGAACTTCAGCAGCCTTGGAGCTTCAAAGGGTGAAGACAGCCCCACGGGCCTGATTAAACCCTTGGCAAGCCAGTTGTGGCCTGCAGGACAGCCATTTGATACCCCTGGCTTAAAGCCTTAAAGGTCAACACCAGAACCTCGCTATTCCACTGGAAGCCAGTGTATCTGGCGCAGTACACCTTGTGTATGTGCTATCCATAATGTTCCTGTCAGGACTTGTGCTGTCACATTCTGGATCAGCTGGAGCTTCTGAGTCAGTCTCAAAGGCCGGGCAGCATAAAGCGAGTTACAGGTAATGTAACCTGGAGGTGACTGTTGCATGGATTACCATGTCTGGGTTCAGGTGCAACAGGAAAGGGGCCAATTGCCAAGCCTGGAAGAGATAGAAGAATGCCAGCCTGGCGATTTGAGTAACTTGGGCCGCCATATTTCAGGAGGCATCCAAAATCACACCCAGACTCTTAATGGATTGCACTAGTGTTAATAGTGTGAAGAGCAGGAAGTCTGTGCCCCAGCCCTGATGCCCCCCCCTCCCCCGCAGCTACAGAACCTGTTTTTATTGGACTCAGTCTCAACCTGCTCTTTTTTAACCACCCTACCATGACCTCCAAACCCATGGCCAAATGTTGCAGGGTGGCATTCAGGTGGCTGACCAATAATAGATACATTTGGGTGTCATCAGCATACTGGTGACATATTTTTATCCAATCCCCTCTTGAAGGTGGCCATGCTTGTAGCCGCCACCACCTCCTGTGGCAGAGAATTCCACATGTTAATCACCCTTTGGGTGAAGAAGTACGGTACTTCCTTTTATCCGTTTTAACCTGACTGCTCAGCAATTTCATTGAATGCCCACGAGTTCTTGTATTGTGAGAAGGGGAGAAAAGGACTTCTTTCTCTACTTTCTCCATCCCATGCATGATCTACTAGCAACGGTAGTGCTGACCAGCCTCAATCCAGCTGTCTGGTGAGATTGTCTATAAATAATAATAGTATATAATTGGGCCAAAGTCAAGAGCGCCAAAGTTTTCCTGCCCTTTTGAGCTTCAGCTGGAGTACAGTCATGTTCTCCCGTAGCTTTGTTAATGCAAATTAGACACATGAAACTGCCTTATATGAAATCAGACCTCTGGTGCATCGGGATCAGTACTGTCTACTCAGATAGCCTGGCAGCAGCTCTCGGAAGTCTCGGGCTTAAGTATTTTAAATCATCCACTGGCTGATCCTTTAAACTGGAAATGCCAGAGGCTGAACCTGGGACCTTCAGCCTACAAAGCTGACTCTTCCACTCCGTTTCAGCCCCTCCCTTTAAGGCATTTTCTTATTATATCAAGAGGTTTAGTTACTAAGAGACAAACTACATGTAACACACAAGTCGTATTTCTCTGATATTATCCTGTTCTTAAGTCTCCAATGTTATGTTTCAACAAAAGAGCCATGAGCCTGTGCTCTTTAAGAGTTCATTAGCACAAGCTTCTTAACCCATGATGAAAAGATACAACCTGACTTTTTATTCTTCTGCAGAAAAAGGTGCTGGGAACAGAATTTTAAACAGAAAATAATGGCTGAAAGGGGGTCTAAGCCAAGGGTGGCCAAAATGTGTCCCGTCCACACATATTGTGTGGCTCTTGAAGCTTGGAGAAGGCATTTGTCTCTTTAAATCACTTCTCCAAGCCAAGCCAGCCGGTGGCTTAGAGAATGCATTTAAATTTAAAGTTCCTTTCTTTCCACCTCTGTCTCCTCCTTCCCTCACCCCATCTATTTTCCTTCCTTCCTTCCTTCCTTCCTTCCTTCCTTCCTTCCTTCCTTCCTTCCTTCCTTCCTTCCTTCCTTCCTTCCTTCCTTCCTTCCTTCCTTCCTTCCTTCCTTCCTTCCTTCCTTCCTTCCTTCCTTCCTTCCTTCCTCCCTCCCTCCCTCCCTCCCTCCCTTCCACATCTGATGTTCATGTCTTGTGGCTCTCGAACATCAACATTTATTCTGCGTGGCTGTTACGTTAAGCAAGTTTGGCCCCCCCTTTGTTGAAGCAGTCTCTCCTCTTCTGCAACTCAGAGCACAGGTGACTGCTTTCAGTTGAAAAATGAAAACAAAGAAACACACAAATGCCTGTGTGGAACACGTAGGTTGGTTTTCCCAGTCTGATTAAAAGGTGAAATTATTTGAAATCATCCAAGGTAGTAAACGGATAGTGCCCAGTTTTAGGCATCAGTTACTTGCAGAAGCCTTCTGGCTATTATATTGCTTGCCTTTTTAATAGCGCTTTCTCATTTACAGATTTACTTGTAACCTTAAATTGGTGCCATAAAACATGTAGCCCACACTGAATGAAAAGTAACCAAAAGCCCATGTACTCATCCACCTATATGAGAAAATAGATGTGCTTGAATGTCACTTTGCTCTGTAGAGGGAAAAAGGGGAAGATGGATTGTGCTGGCTTTCATCCATCCATCTGTTCATCTGGCAGCTGTGATGTTTCGCTGCTCGTTGTCCCAGTTGTCTTAAATAATGCTGACCTACAGGATATGGGATGGCAAAGGTCACACAGCTCATTTTCCTCCTGCTTTCTTTAAGTGATCATTAAACTCTCTGAGATGTTATAATTATCTGGACTGGGGACAGCCAGTCAGTGTTCACAAACCTGTCAAAATCATTTTGTATTGAGGAATAGTTCTGATACATTAGCTTTTTCACACAAGGGGAGATGTGGGTATCCGTACAATTCCTTGCCTTGGATAAATGTGCCCCAAACGGTGTACAGTCTGTGCTGTGGGTCTATGCTGTACCCTGTTGAATCCTGTGACAAACTGTATATTTTTTATGCTTGCTTGTTTTATTTTTTCCAGTTGCAGGAAGGAACAAGGTTTTATGCAGATCAGTAAAGCCCCATTCTAGGGTTCTGAGATGGACAGCTCAAGGGAACCTTTTTGTCTTCAGTTTTCTTGATAGTGAAGCGATGCTTGAGGAACTACTCCTCTGTTACCATTAAGTGAAGGCCAAGACCAAGGGGGAAGGGGACCTCGTGTCCTCATTGGAAGGCATCAAAGAGATTGCATTGGAGGCCAAGAGTGTTTTGGTCTTGCGCACAGCTTCAGTTGGTGTTCTGGTATCCAGTCAGCAGCTGCACAAAGTCTAGTCCGGACTCAGGCACCCCCTGCCTCTGATACTGCTTGTCTAGATGCACAGTGCAAGGACATGCTTCTACATTGGTTGCTGCTGCTGGCCAGGTATTACCTCCTCGCCTCATTGGCAGCATCTCTCGCTATGTCTGGAGTCTTCAAACCAAACAGTTATGTCCAGATTGCTTATTTGGTAACTCTACCCCATCTCTCGACCGCTGGAAATCTTAGGCAGCCCTGTGGCTTCTGAGTTTTGTTAGGCAGTTTGGGGCTCTTCTCAGTGATAGGTTCACAATTATACGTAGCATTTAGAGAATCCATACAGAGAAGAATAAATTGTCAGCGGTCAACCGCTAACTATAGTTGCATCCGGAGGATCCATGCATTGAGGAATAATTTGTCAGCAACCACTACAGTCTTACTGCTGAGTTTAATGGGTGTCTGAATGGGTGACTGACTGCGGAAGGCAATGGCAAACCACCCCGTAAAAAAAGTCTGCCGTGAAAACGTTGTGAAAGCAACATCACCCCAGAGTCAGAAACGACTGGTGCTTGCACAGGGGACTGCCTTTTACCTGAATATCCTCCATAAACAGTGGCATTTCTGGAATACTGAAAGGCAGTTAAATACTTGGTTAGTTATGTCATAGACTCAGAAAGCAATTTAAATTTTCCAAGTACAGATTCTGTACTGAAATAAGTAGGTTATATCTTCAAGTACTTGAAGGACTGTCATATAGAGGATGGTGTAGAATTGTTTTCTGTGGCCCCGGAAGGTAGGACCAGAACTAATGGGTTGAAATTAAATCAAGAGTTTCCAGCTCAACATTAGAAAGATCTTCCTGACCATTAGAGCGATTCCTCAGTGAAACAGGCTTCCTCGGGAGGTGGTGGGTTCTCCTTCCTTGGAGGTTTTTAAACAGAGGCTAGATAGCCATCTGACAGCAATGAAGATCCTGTGAATTTAGGAGGAAGTGTTTGTGAGTTTCTTGCATTGTGCAGGGGGTT